>NW_019524869.1:293413-295586 GCF_002814215.2 Seriola lalandi dorsalis
TCAGTCAGTCATTCAGAGACATTCATGATTATAGGGCTGGCACCACTGTTGTGGTCAAGACTAAAACAGCAACTTGTTTAAATGTGATGTCAAGTAAATCATCAAGCATTCACACACATAAAATATTTGCAACTGACTTGAAATAGTCTTATAAAGACTTGAAATTTCACTTGTACCTGTCCTCAAGGAGTTGAGACCTGATTTGAGACTTGCTGTGACAGGAATTGAATCTTGATCAGGACCTGCAACAAGAGATTTAAGAAAAACTTTTGTTTTGGGATTTAATTAAAGCCATGATGCTGAGGAAACTATTAAAAGCCAAGACTGCTGTTTTCATTGCTCTACTGTTTAAATGTCCTCGATGTCTTCATCTACAGTAAAATTTCAGAGTTAGATGTATTGATCAGATCAATGCTTGGTTGCACAATATGACCCTTCTGAAGAAATTATTGCTTGAATTTTATCCCTAATTTGAATCTGTCATTCTTTCCGTTTACTGAAAATATACTGTTCCCAATACCTTTTGTCTTTTTGTCGTCCTACCACAGCAAGGGAAGAAAATGTTGCCACTTTCCGTGGCTCAGAGTACTTCTGCTACGATCTCTCCCAGAACCCCATCCAGAGCAGTAGTGATGAGATCACGCTCTCCTTCAAGACATGGCAGCGCAATGGCCTTATCCTTCACACTGGCAAGTCAGCTGACTATGTCAACCTCGCCCTGAAGGACGGCGCTGTCTCCCTTGTTATCAACCTTGGCTCTGGAGCCTTTGAGGCCATCGTGGAGCCAGTCAATGGGAAATTCAATGACAATTCTTGGCATGAAGTCAAAGTGACCCGCAACCTTCGACAGGTAAGACACAGGGTGAAGTGTATTATGTGAAAAAATGAATGTTGTAGTTAGCTGCTAAGCTTCCTTAACTTAATTCCTTCTCCACACAAATAACATTCTTTTCCCCATAAAAAAAAAAAACTGGGCTGAAGCACATCCATGCTCACTTCATGATTGACAGATCACGCCTTGCACCTGTAGACTGAGCAATTTATACACAATAACAAAGGGTCTAAAATTGGATGGTGTGCCACAGCTAATAATATAGCGTCATTAACTTTGGGCTCTTCTGCTGACCCTTCTCTCAAAGGTCAGCACTGTAAAAATGGTTTGTAATTGGTAAGTGGTGTAAATCTGTCTACCCCTAACAAATGTCATAATACTAAATCGCAAAGCTTCATTACAAATATAAGTCTTGCTTTGAAAATTAGTTAAGTAAAAGTATGTAAGTATTATTAGCAATATCTAACTACAGTAAAAGTGAAAGTAGCCCACTAATAATGCACAAAAATTGTCCTTGTAAGTGTTTTTGCAATTATATGTTAAAGTGATAGTGATCTGATCTGGGATTGTATGAGGTACTTATCTATAGTCAGTGAATTACTTGCAGTAGATTTAGATCAGCTCTCATTTTAGAGAAGCAGCAGGAGCACCAGCAAAGAAACTGAGTGATGAGCTGCTGTGGACGGGGACAGCAGAAAAATGTGTTTTAGCCACTTAAAAAAATACCACAGAAAAAAACTAATATCAGTTTGAGTATTCACTTTATTCTGAAAATTTTTATCACTTTACCTGCCCTCAAACAGACCTTTACTATGCACTAGCGCACCTATGGCACACACTGTATGACTCTGCAGATCAGATGTTTGCGTCAGACAGAGGTAAGCGTAGGTGCGCTTGTTCGTGGGAATACGGTAATTCAATGCTCATCCAAAACTACTGCAGTTAATACACTAACTATAGATAACTACCCCAAACAGCCCCACATCAAATAACCAGAACTATCACTTTAATGATATGGTATGATATTATATTATTATTACCGGTGCATTGATGTGCACACCTCTTAAGTGACCTATGACAATATTACATCCTGTCTAATGCATTAATTTCATTCAATTAAAAGTAAATAAACCTGTCATCTGGCTTTTTTTATTTTTCCAATAAAATGCAATAAAGTGTATCTGATATGTTAAACCATTTTGATGTGGGTTGGGATCATTATGAACATGCAATTGAGTCTTGGTAATTCCATCATCTTTATTGTGGCAATATGTCCTATAATAGAGAGTGGTAGTGTTATCCATTGATTGCATTTGTCTTGTAATGTTTTTAGTAGTGGAG
>NW_019524869.1:295606-296478 GCF_002814215.2 Seriola lalandi dorsalis
TCTTGATCTCTGCAGGGCCATCATGGAGCACAAGGAGCTGCTAAAGGTGTCCTGGGACTGGCAAATAGGTGAGAATGCATACACGTACACACACACAGACACAGACACACATACACACGAACATATGATATATTGTGTATATGTAAAGTAATGTGCTCCCTCTGTGTTTGCAGGTCTGCTCTACGTTGGTTTCAGTGCCTTCATGTTCAGCCTGTACAGCTTCATGCCGGTGGTGATAAAGAGGACCAGTGCCACCTCAGTCAACCTCTCTCTGCTCACAGCTGACCTGTACAGCCTCTTCTGTGGCCTCTTCCTCTTTCACTACAAGGTAATAAACTACCAGATGCACTGATGTGGTAAGGTGCAGGGTAAACGATGTGCCAGACATGTAACATAACACACCTGGATGTGTGGGCTCCAGGTGTTGACAAGGAAGAAGAATGTGTGGACTTTATTTTCATCTTTTTTTTTTAACTGTCCATGGTGAGTCAGACAGTGTTATAGGAGTGGAGGAGGAGGACATGATCAACCTGTGGAGGACTCTGATCCATTCTGATGAGTGTTTGGAATATTTGCAGATACTGTTTTTGACTGCTGAAGTAAAACGTATAACAGACAAATCTGTTCGCTGTTATCTTGAGTTAACAGGAAACAGAGACCGAAAGTCTCTACAGTATTAGACAGTATCATAACCTCATCTCAGCTACTACTGTTTCAAAAACTCATGAAAAGTCTATAAGTGAGTCTGTGTCCATGTGTGTTTCAGGGCACTGAATGAGATGAGAGTGCTTTATAGCAGACCCAGAGGCCAAGTCAGAAAGTCAAAATCCACATCTGCTGAGACCTCATTAGATGACCTTTGATTTGGTTTT
>NW_019524869.1:296498-298887 GCF_002814215.2 Seriola lalandi dorsalis
CACTACACTACACTACACTACACAACACTACACTACACTACACTACACTACACTACACTACACTACACAACACTACACTACACTACACTACACTACACTACACTACACTACACAATACTACACTACACTGAGCTGTGGTGCTGCAGTAAAACTAAAGATGACAATAAACAAACACACAACTAACACACAAAAAACACAACAGACACAACAGACACATCAAACACATCAAACACATCAAACACAACAGACACAACAGACACAACAGACACAACAGACACAACAGACACAACAGACACAACACACAGAGACACACTGTGTGGACAGTAAAGACTGGATGAGACAGAGACAGTGAAGAGGAGGCTGTGGGTGGAAGGTGATGGCGGACAGACTTCAGGTGAACTGCTGTTGCCTTGATAACAGAAGATAGAAAGTGACTGACACCAGGTGACTGTGACGCTCCTACAGGGAACAACAGACTGTAACTACAGACCTGCTGTAGTTCTCAGGTCTGACTCCAGTCCAGGACTTTTTGTTAGTTTTAGTGCGTACGCATGTTTGCAAGTGTATTTTGCAACAACCTGGATTTCATCACTTGATTTCAGCACCGTGTGCACCACCCAGAAACTCCCACAATTCACCCTGATCCGCTCCTGGTTCACACCGCGTTCAACTCCCTCCGTTTATCTGTCATTCAGTTTCCTGAGGACAGAGGGAGAGAGACAGAGACACACGGAGCTCATGTGTGCGGTACAACGTGCACTAAGCTCGTTTGAGTCCCTTGCGGATCGTTTATTCATTTGCCTGCCGTCCTCCGATCAATAGCGATCAATAATCAGTACTACATTCTCCCGGAACGCTCCATATCCACTCTGCTCAGCTAACTGGTATTTTTGTTATGTGTTTCTATATCTAATGCATATGTTTTTTTACACTTTTATCTATTGATTTAGTGTCACTTATACGTCACAGTGTTGGTGGCTGATCTGATGATCTTATATCACGGATGATGTCACTTCTCGTCATTAAAAGGTGATCTATTTAAATCTTTAATTTAAATAGTACCAGCTCTCCAACTGAGACCAAGAACCGCCGTCACCAGCTGACGATGACGATGGACTTACAGTCAGGACGTACAAACAGCAGCCCAGAAATAAATAACGGTGCTGTCCGAGTGAACGAGCAGAAACGCGATGCAGAGGTTTGTGCGTCGGGTCTTTGAGTTGAAGTGACAGGACAAACACGTTCAACCAGATCTGTGGCGAGACTCCTGACTCAGACCGTGGATCATGATTCCACCTAAAAAGATGAGATATGATCTTTCAGCCAGATGGACACCTCGACCTCACAGCGTCTACGAGTCTAATGCAAAATGAGGCAAAGCTAGAATGTGCTATTTTGTGAGCCTGTGTGTGTGTGTGTGTGTGTGTGTGTGTGTGTGTGTGTGTGTGTGTGTGTGCGCTGTAGGAAAAAGTGTGAACACGGTAGCAAACTAGTTATCAGTGTCCTCACCCTCAAAACGCAATGATGTACCCTTGAGAAAGTCATTTAACCTCCGCCATGCTCCGGTGAGCAGCGGCGGACGGAGTCCACATACAGAACGCATCAACACGTGTAAAAAGCACAGCGGTAACACTTAATGAATCAGAACATTGACCAGGAGGAGGAGGGTATGTTGAGGTGGTTGATTTCCGTGGGGAACAAATAGTTAAGTAAATGGAAGTATGGAAGTATACTCCAGGATCTCACACCTCTGATTTGATTGGTTGGCTGGTGCGACATTATTTTTCTTAAGTGGAACCAGCTGGTAAGGTGCTAATGGATGACTTAAACAGCATAGTAGCATAACACACTGAGTTTTGCAGCCTACAGCGTTGGAGTCCTGCTGGTTCCACCTTCATGTTTACAGCTAGAAATAACTCGATCAGCGTCACGTGGTGTTTGTGGAAACTGAGCAAAGGTTGGAAAAACTGGACACTGGATTTTCTTTATGTATTTATCTCAAAGCCACAGCCGAGTTTAAACAGCACGCAGGAAAAAATGGTGTCAAACGGTCAGGCAGAGAAATGGGAGAGAGAGAGAGAGACAGAGAGAGACAGAGAGAGAGACAGAGAGAGAGACAGAGAGAGACAGAGAGAGAGACACAGAGAGAGAGACAGAGAGAGAGAGAGAGAGACAGAGAGAGAGACAGAGAGAGAGACACAGAGAGAGAGACAGAGAGAGAGAGAGAGAGAGAGACAGAGAGACAGAGAGAGAGACACAGAGAGAGAGACAGAGAGAGAGACAGAGAGACAGAGAGAGAGACACAGAGAGAGAGACAGAGAGAGAGACACAGAGAGAGAGAGACAGAGAGAGAGAGAGAGAGACAGAGAGAGAGAGAGACAGAGAGAGA
>NW_019524869.1:301422-301889 GCF_002814215.2 Seriola lalandi dorsalis
TGTGGGTTCTGTGAGTTCTGTGTGTCACTGTGTGGGTTCTGTGAGTCACTCTGTGGGTTCTGTGAGTTCTGTGTGTCACTGTGTGGGTTCTGTGAGTCACTCTGTGAGTTCTGTGTGTCACTGTGTGGGTTCTGTGAGTTCTGTGTGTCACTCTGTGGGTTCTGTGAGTTCTGTGTGTCACTGTGTGGGTTCTGTGAGTTCTGTGGGTTCTGTGCATCACTCTGTGGGTTCTGTGGGTTCTCCTCTAGCTGAGAGGAGGAACACTGTAGATCTTTCTTTGACAGCCTCTTAGCTTTTGCTGTGTTGGCTCTAGTCTCCGTGTTCTTCCTTTTGACAGACGACTGTAGAAACACGTCGTCGTCCATCACACAGTCGTCCTGGAGGACAGACTCAGCCACACTGGTTGCTGTGTGTCCTGGCTGCTCCTGTCCTTCAGCCTGAACACTGAGCTCCTCCTGATGCCTCTG
>NW_019524869.1:302332-318786 GCF_002814215.2 Seriola lalandi dorsalis
TGTTAAAGTGCCAATATGCAGACTTGTGTTTCACATTTGCAATATACACATTACAGGACACCATGCAATGATCTGAGAACCCCACAGGAAGTATTCTGCACCCTTTAAAAATACTAAAATGATGCTTAAAACAATAAAACCTGTCTAATCTGGCCATCGAGAGAAGCTTCTCTCTGGTCTGGACCCAAGTGTACTGCCTCTGTTTCCCATGTATTTCCCTCCATACGTCCGTTAAACTTTGATCCTCTACCAGCTGCTTCATGGCTCGTTTTGAAGCGGCATGAGGTTCCGTGTGATTCCTGTCCAGCTGATCGTTCTCTGTGCAGTTAAAATCTCCTCCTAAAAACAAAACCTCTTCAGGCCCACACTGACTTAAAACCACAGCTAGTTCATTTAAAAACTGAACTCTGGCAGGTCCTGTGTTGGGAGCGTATACATTAATAAAAACAAGAGTAAAACGCTCATATTTGGCTCTGACCACCATCAGTCTCCCCTTCATCACTTCCTCCACCACATGAGACTGTGGCAGAAAGTTTTTAGAGAAGAGGAGTGCCACTCCTCCACTGGTCTTAGTTAAGTGACTTAAAACCACCTCCCCGTCCCATTCCCTCCTCCAGTCAGTCTCATTTACAGAGTCGCTGTGTGTTTCCTGAACCAACATCACATTAACACTCTTCACTTTTATCAGTTCAAACAGACTGGCTCTCTTCCTCACATCTCTGCCTCCATTTATATTAAGTGTGGAGACTTTAAAATCACTCATGTCCTCTGATGTGAGAAGCACCACACACACAAAGACAGACAGAAACCAGACTGTCTTACACTGTTTCTGAGTCTTCATCATTGTTCAGTTCTTGTTTGAGTCTCAGGACGAGTTTCTTCAGTCTGTAGACTTCCTGGTCAGTATAACCCCCTTTTCCTCTGCTGCTCATCTGTGATCTGACAGATCGTATAAACACTTCTTTGTCTGTAAAATATTCTTCCACTCGGACTTTTTTCATATTTTTCGTTGTTTGCAGGAACTTTTTAACTTGTTGTAATTCATATTGTTCCTCCTGCTGTGATCCAACAGACAGCTGTGAGTCAGTGTGAGGCTGGCTGCCTTCATCACAGTCCTCTTCTTCCTCCTCCTCCTCCTCCTCCTCCATGCCAGACTCAGACTCTGGCTGCACCTCCTTCTTCTTCTCTCTGATGGTCACTGCTCCTTTCTTGGCCTGAGAGCCGCTGTCACTGTTGGTCTGTTTCCTTTTTAGAACAGGGACTTTAAAATCATTCTGCTCCATCACGTGTTCATCAGTGTCTCTCACTGTGTCTCTCACTGTGTCTCTCACAGTGTCCTCTGCTGCTGTGTCTCTCACAGTGTCTCTCGCTGTGTCTCTCGCTGTGTCTCTCACTGTGTCTCTCGCTGTGTCTCTCGCTGTGTCTCTCACAGTGTCCTCTGCTGCTGTGTTTGCAGTGTTCACCACAGTCTGCTCTCCTGCTGCCGTTTCACTGTCACCACTTTTCTCCCTCCCTGTGTGACTGACAGCTGCTTCATGTCCTTGTCTCTGAGTGTCAGAGTCTTCTTGACTCTGCTGTGTCTCTTTTGTCCCCCCACCATCTTGTCCAGCTTGTCTCTGTGTGTCTCCTCTCTCCTCCTCCCTCTGTGTTTTATCAGCAGAGGAGACTTTATCAGGACAGGCTCGGACTAAATGTCCCTCCCTCCCACATCCAAAACACTTTAAAGTCCCAGAGTTCACAAACACGACATAATCAAAATCATCCACTCTCACATTAAACACGAGACTGAGCTCTTCATCCTTTTTACTGAGGATCATCAGAACCTGCAAGAAACCACATGTTTCAGCAGCGGAGATTTACATCCCGACGGCAGTTTCCTGATCTGGGAAACGATCTTCCCGTGTCTCGCCAGCTCCCTCAACAAAACCTCATCACTGATGAACGGAGGGATGTTCGATATGGTGACTTTTTTAGCCGGTGTGGCGAGAGGAGACACCGACACAAACGTGTCATTCACCACAACTCCAGTTTCAATAATCTTATTAACTTTTTCGACACTGTCCACAAAAATCACAACAGAGCCGTTCATCCGAGCAGCAGATTTAATGCTGCTGTGACCCACAACTTCCCCCACTGCCAGACTGCAGTCCTCCACCGAGCACTGAAACCCAGCACAGATTTTAAACCCGTGTTTCCTGCTGAGTTTGGTGAACTCCATGTCGGCGTTCACCACGCCGACCAGCGAAGACGCCGGCCGACCGCAAAACAACCCCCCAACCTCCTATTTACACACCAAAAACTTAACACCTACACAACCTGAACTACACACTATTTACAACATATACAGAAAAAAATTAGGAAAGATAGAAAAACTCGAAAAATCTCACAAAACGCTCTCTGCAGCACCACGCTCCTCTCACTCCGCCATTCACTCAGAGAGACAGAGAGAGACAGAGAGAGAGAGACAGAGAGAGAGACAGAGAGAGACAGAGAGAGACAGAGAGAGACAGAGAGAGACAGAGAGAGAGACAGAGAGAGACAGAGAGAGACAGAGAGAGACAGAGAGAGACAGAGAGAGAGAGACAGAGAGAGCTACAACGTTACAAAGAGCCACAAACAACAACAAACAGAAACAAAACATCAACAAAGAGATTTGTTTGTGTCTCCTTGTTTTTGTCTGTGTCTGGGGGTCTTGCTCTTGCTCTTGCTCTTGTTCAGGGGGGTGGGAGCCTCTTAGATGTTTGTGTCCAGGGGCCCATTGTGTGGTTACCTGTCCTTGGCTGTGATTGGTTGTCAGACTGCGTCCCCTCTGTTTCAGGTTTGACAGTATCTGAGTCTGAGGATCCTGAAGCTCTGGACAGACATCTGCAGCACCTCCAGGTCCAGAGAGCTGCTCTACTGGACAGGAAGAGTCACTGTGTCTCTCTGGAGGTCAAAGCCCAGCTGGACGCCAAGCTGCAGACCGCCGAGTCCCACAGAGACCAGCTGAGCACCAAGAGCCACCGGCTGAAAGTCCTGTAAGAACAGAACCATGAAACCATGAAACCTGCTGCAGAAATAATAAGCAGCTGTTTGAATATCAGTGATGGTCAGAATGTTAATGATAAATATAATATAATATAATATAATATAATATAATATAATATAATGAGGTGGAGGGGCCAGCACATCTGATCTTTTTAACATATTCTGTCTCTGTCTCTCTCGGTCTGTCTGCAGGTGCAGGCGTCTATGGTTTGTGTGTGACTGTCTGTCCAGCTGGGAGGGGGGGGAGGGGGAAGGGCAGGTTCCTCTAGAGGAACTCATGGGTTCCACTCTGGAGAACATCAGACAGAACAGAGGTGAGACAATCTGCACCTGTGATCAATCAATAATATTTTTTATTTATTTATTTTTATTAATTACAATTCAATATTAATGATCAGTTATTAACATCTGATATCTTAATGTTTCATGATGCAGTCAAGATGCTCTTCAGGTGATTCATTGTGTCAGTTTGGCTCCACTCAGACTGTGATCTAAAGCACAAAGTTTGCTCATGTGTTTAATGATGTCACTTCCTGTTGCTTCTGCAGTGACAGATGATGACACTGAGCTGTTTGAGGAGGAGCAGCCGACCGGAGCTGACGAGGCCGAGCTCCTAACAGATCACTTGGACAGGTGTTAATCTGAACTGTCTGTGATGAATGAATGAATGAATGAATGAGTGACTGTCTCTCCTCTCTCAGGTTCATTGAGCTCTTTGATTTAGCTCAGTATGAGAAGGCTGCTCTTCTCGCAGCCACTTCTCCTGGAGGAGTCCTGAGGAACCTCCACACCATGACCATGTTTGAAGGTGGACACACACACAGATGTACAGATTTCTACTGTGACAGTGATGTACTATAACTGTGGATTATTGTTGTCCCTCTCTCTCTCCTCTCAGCTGTGCAGGCCCCCCCGGGGTCGGTCCCCCCTCCCCTCCTGTTCTTCCAGGCTCTGCTGATGACGGTCCCAGACGGTGTGGAGCTGTCAGCGTCTCTCTCGGTGGTGGGCGTGGTCTTGGCTCTGCAGCGTGGCGCCTCGCAGCTTGTCGTTCACGCCGTCACTCAGAACAAGTAAAAATGAATGAGTCAGAGTGACCGTGAGTGTCTGCTGCTGCTTCACATCTTTCTCTTCTCAGAATCAGCTTCACCGAGCACCTGGGAGACATCCTCACTGAGCACGCGCAGAACAACCCCGGCGTGGCCGACCTTTGTCTGGCGTTGGCCACCATCATCTATGAGGCCTGCGGGCTAGACAGGAAGACGGCATTGAGCATGTGCAAGAGAGGCCTCATCTGCAGCGCTGCCGAGTTCATGAAGCACCACAACAAGCTCACAGCTGGTGTGTGTGTGTGTGTGTGTTCAGACCAGCTCATGTTTAAAACTTTCTGAGTTGAATTAAGTTGAAATTAAAAAAGAAAAAAAGAAGATTTAATAAAGTTAATGTGGAAACTGTTAATTTAAATATCAAGAGGTGTAGACCTGCAGTATTTGGAAAGTGCCTTGAGATAACTTCTGTTGTGATCTGGTGCAATACAAATAAAAATTGACTTGATTAGATTTTTCACTGTAGAAACAATCATCTGTCCCTCTCTCTCTCTGTCTTTCTCTCTCTCCCAGAGGACTGTCTTTGGGTTCTGTGTCGCTCGCCCAGCCTCTCTCTCCTCCAGCTGTTGACGAAGCATCGGGGGCGGGGCCGGGCGGCCATCTTGTCAGTGGGTGGCACTTGTTCCACTCTGTTGGTTGACCATCAGCAGTGGGATTTAGCTTTCCAGCTGCTGGACGGCTTCGTCAGCCAAGGACAGGGTGCGTCACCAACAGTCAGTGGGAGAGAGGTCAAAGGTCTTCAGTAATGGCTAAAATGTTTTGTGAAGTCAGAGTGACCTTTGACATTTGACCACCAAAGTCTAATAAATTCGTCCTTGAATCAAAGTGAATGTTTGTGCCAAATTTGAAGAAGTTCTGTCAAGTTACTGAGAGATCAGCTGACCTGAGGTGACCTCTGTGGATCTCGTCCTCTCAGGTGTGCTACAGGACGTGATCCTGGAGGACAGCGACTCTTCAGTGGAAGTCTGGATCCTCATTGCGTCTCTGTGCTCTGAACTGAAGCGGGCCGACCTGAGCCAGGACATCCTGTCTGTCCTGCTAGACCAGGGTGGGACCAGAGTCCTGTCCCCAGATCTGGAAGGAGCCGGCCTCATGGAGCATGTCTTCCTGTGAAGACTGAGAGTCTCCACTGTTTTAACCTTCTTCTTCCTCTAGGTAAATATCTACAGGACTCTGAAGCCTCTGTGTTTATGAAAAAACATCCAAGGACCTTTCAATAACGTTCAATGATGTTGAATGTTTTGTGTGAAAGTAAAACATCACCAGGTGACAAAAGAATGAAAAAACAGATTCTGTATTTTCTTTGTTTTCCTCTCAGTGAATAAGCATCCTCAGTGTGAGACTCACACACACACTCTCTGACCTTTGACCTTTGGCTAGTGGCAGAGAAATGACTCAGGTAAAAAATCTGAAATAGTGACAGCTGATGTCCAGCAGGGGGCAGACATCCAAAAACTGAGGCTGAGATTCACTTCAAACACAGAGGTCAGACAATTCTTACAATGACAACAACAACAACAACAACAACACCAACAACAACAACAATAATAATGACAGTGTTGTTGTGTTCCTGTTCTCATCATGGGGAAAACCTCTGGAACATTTTCCTTCTTTACAAAGTTTGAAGAGAAAACTCTTTGATAGAATGAACAGAAGAGGAAGTTACCTGGAGGTGGGCGGGACATCCTGGTCAGGGTCACAGGAGGCTGGATGTATCCCAGCATGCATCTGATAAAAAGCAATTCACACTGCCATGACTGATGGAGCCAAAATAACCAGTATTATGCGAAATACAACAGGTAGAAATAAACCATGACATCTGTGACTGTTCATTCATCTCATTATTATTTTAGTTTTTATTTTACTCACATTTGAAGTTACATTTTATGTTGTTTGTTTGTTCTTATTGTAAAATAAAATATTGTGTCATAGTTTTCCTCCATTGAATTAAGAGGATTAAAATAATAAACCTAACCCTAACCCTCTTTTAATCTGACTTAAACCTGAAACAGTGACAAACACTGCGAGGACCCTGACGTGTCCTCATCACAGTAGTAATTATCTCAGCTCCTGCAGGTCCAGTAACCCTGACAAACACACAGTGCACAGGTCAGACAGAGCGGTCTTTGTTTCACACAAACTGAAAAAAATACACTCCCACAGTCTATAAACAAAGCCCACTGTTTACCCAGAATCCTCTCTGTTCATCTCTCTCTGCTTGCCTTGTAGGAGATGAAGATTTTATTCTACTGTGACTTCTAAAGACAAAGAAGACAAATGTGAGTTTTACAATAAACAAAGATGACAGTGACCAAACATCCTGTCATGGTCTGCTCTAGGAGGACACTTTACGTTTGGACGTTTGATTCATTTCCTGTTTTATTTTGAAGTAGAGTTCCTTCTGTGTCCACTGTGTTTTTACTTCCTGTCTTCTGCTTGTGATTGTCTGCCCCGCCCCTTGTGTGTTTCACCTGTGTTCTATCACCTGCGCCTCCCTGTTGTCTTTCTTATCACAATATTCCAAGATAAAAAGGTTAGTGTTTGATTTCAGTCAAGTCACTGGTCCAGTATCAGGTTTGAACCAGTTCTGTGTCATAACTGCTGCACTGATGTGAGGATCCTAAAATACTTCACACAGACAGAATCAGGACACTTAGAGCTTTCAAACCATGTAGAGTTCGAACTACAACTTAGAACTAGACTGAGGCAAGACCAGAACAATGATGGAGAGAATGAGATTAAAAGATCAAAGAGAGCAAAAGATGCAAAGATTCAGTGCTGACTCACAACTGCCTGGCTCCATCAAGCATATTGATCTCCTGCAGTATGTGTGTGTGTGTGTGTGTGTGTGTGTGTGTGTGTGTGTGTGTGTGTGTGTGTGTGTGTGAGATGCTGGCCCAGCATGACACAGCTTCTTTGACTTTCTATCGCCTTCTTTCAGACCTCATCTTCTCTCTCACAGTTTTAAACATCACTCACACTGACACTGGTTTTTCTTACTGGTCATACTGGACATTAAAGGATTCACCATGAGGCTCCAGCGTCAGTGACAGGAAAGAATCCACATTAAAATGTAAAAGTAAAGTTTTGTCTTGTGTCAGCAGCTGCTCAAATGTTAAACATTATTCTTGTCAAACATCACTGTGTTAGCAAAGTGACAGTAAAGGACAAGGAATTTGGTTTCCTGTAGCTCAGTCTCAAAACTCCAATAAGTGCCAACCTGACTTAAGTAATCTGATCAATAAATTGATCAATGTATCAATGATATCATAAATTATCAGTGATAAACAGAATAACTCTTAAGTAAACAGCAGCTAATAAATATTAATACCAATTAATTCTCTTGACATCAAGTGAATATAATCAACATGATACACAAGTTAAAACCTACTGTCAATAAATAATCAATAATCAATCAAACCTGTCAGAAGCAGCAGATCTGATTTTAGCAGAACCTCACCCCCCCACCCCCCGTCACAGTGTCACATGTCTGTGTCCGTATAGACTTACAGACATATATACTCTCATGTTATATATAGAGCAGCCTGTCCTCAGCTCCTCACTTGACGTTCTCTGAATAAACTTTATTGATCTCTGTGGAGAGACAAAGTGAGGCTGTCCTCAGTCAATAGGGTTCATCCTCTGGGGAACATGACTGACTGGGCCAGTAGCATGAGTTAGCATCTACCCTCTGAATATCATGTAATCCATCAGACAGATGTTTCACTGTCACTACAACAGTCAACCTCAAGGTGGCGCTAGACAAAACATCAGCAGCCAGAAGGGTCAGCCTCTGCAGCTCCATCACTGTTGTCTTACTGTGAAGAGTGACTGTTACAGTGGTTGAAAGTAGCTGAAGCCATTTAGTCAAGTTCTGTGCTTGAGTGTAATATTGAGGTTCTTGTACCTTACCTTATTTTTCACCATATTTTAGAGGGAAATATTTTTAATGCATTTCATTCAAAGTGTCAGCTACTAATTATGTTTCAGATTCATATTAATAAAACGAACTCAGGATATAAAGTATTTAAAATTCAATTAGCCAAAATTATTTATTATCATTAAGTATTAGAACTCCATATTGTTCTGAAATTTCATTTTTGGTACTTTATATTTTGATGCTAATACTTTAGTACTTTAAACTTATAACAGAGTATTTCTACACTGCAAATGTTTTTTACTTCTCCCTTTTCTGCTCTTTGCGTGAATACAATAACATGACGTAAAATCTCAGGTCCAGGTAGCTGTTGGTCGACGTCACGTGATCACGGTACTTCGGTAAATGTACTGAAGAAAATGGAGTGAGTTAAATTATGTAATAACTGCCCTGCTGGAGCAACTCTCTGCTCCTCCTCAGGTTCAGTTTGACGGGGGCGGGGTCAGCGGCTACTTTGGCTACTCTGATTGGCCACTGCTCTTGTCACTCAGAAGTTAAACCGCAGGTAATTGGTCAGCGGAGTTCCCCTCTTCTCAACTTCACGGTGGACGCCTGGGAGTCGGGTCCGACTCTGGGGCAACTGTCGTGTGGCGCACTTGTACAGTTTTCCGGGGTGAAAAAGCGATCTTACCGGAGGAAGTAACCAGCGCAGTTTCACAGCTCTTCCTGGTGAAAGTTCGTTACACGCGGTAACTGAGCCGAAAAATTACCGGACTTCAACTTTTCGCACCTGAGGACCGACTTTGGGAAGAAAAAGAAAAATGGCAGACAGCGAGGAGCAGCAAGTCTCTTCCACCACTTCTCTGTTCAGCGAGGGGGTGCACCACTACCAGGCCGAACCGGACCCCGAGCCGGACCGGCTCAAACAAGACCTCTTCAGCGTGGATGACATCGTGGACTTGGTCGGCGGGGCTCAGGACGCTCTGGAGAGGCACATTGCTGAAGATACTGCGCCACACGAGGTCACAGACACTTCCTCCGCTTCCCCAGCGGCGCCGGTAACGGTACTGGAGCCAGATCCTGTGTCGGTGCCAGAGGTGAAGGAACCGGAACCGAAGCCTGAGATGGAGAAGGAGATCCCGGACTCCACCACATTTGCTTTTGTTCCTGAGACCCCCCTAATCGTAGAGGAGCCACAAGTCGTCGCCCCTAAAGCCGAACCGGAAAGTACGTTTGTACTGGAGCAACCGGCCGCCCCCGAGCCAGAACCTGCCCCAGCGAGCGACGCCCTCCCAGCGGCTGAATCCCGGAAAGCAGCCCCAGCCCCCGCAGAGGCAGCAGAGCGACCTGCGGTGACGGAGGATTCACCGGCTCCTGCATCTTGTGAGTATCTGAACGCAAAACGACGGTTAATCGGCGCGGGAACGGGTTTTTATCTGTGGACCAGATTAATAATCTAGTTTTGATCTTCGGTGTGAGAGAAATTAAGATCAGACGGATCTTAACGGGTTTTTTTTTCCGTCTTACAAGTTTCTGAGCGTCAGTCGCGGTTAGCATCGTGTGCTTGTCCACACGCTGACGTGGAGATAAATAAGTCAAGGGAAAGGTTCCTTCTGTCGGTTTAACCTGCTTTAATGACCGACAGACGGTAAATCGTGCGAAAGTATGGTCGTTTTGTCCGGACTGTTCACGTTTGTTCGGTTCAGTCGCGGTCGTTAGCCGCGGTCGTTAGCCCGGCCGGTGATGCTACCCTGACGCGGGCGGATGGTCTGTGGTCGGGAGCAGCTGTCTAACCCTGAATGTGGTCGTGAATGGGGGAAATGGACTTTTGTCCAGAGGCGTGTTTTTGGTGCGAAGATGAATCCGTTTGAACCGTTTTCACAGAGGTTCCCGGTGAACGAGGCGGCAGCTCGGCCCCGGTTTTGCTGTGTTGTACCGACGCGGCCCACCTGTTCTCACTGACACGCAGGAAGCGTCACGTCAGCCCTTAACCCGAGATATTTTACCGTTTATCCGCCAGCGACGTGTTAACACAGGCCTGTGTTCACTGATTAACACGTTTAGATATATGATGAGTTTGATCGTTAAAACGTTATAAAAGTTATAAACATCATCATTGTTTCAGACCGAGCAGCGCCTTCTGCTCTGTGCCTCTACCCATCTGGTTCCATTACCGGACACGATTTCTTGGTTTTTGTTACTGCAGCCACAAACGAAACACAATAACGAGCACCGGGAGGTGATGGGCTGACCGGGCTACATCATTTTCTTTAATACAAAGCTGAAGAAGAGGATAAACTCGCGATATTAGTCTGAGGTTTCTCCTGTCAGAAATCAGGGTGACATCAGTGCTAAGCTAACGTTATAACGTAATACTTAAATTAGATGGAATCTGGGCATTTGAATAACAATAGAGGTGCGACTGTGTGAGGTTGCCGGTTTATATTCTGTTGAAAGTCAAACAGACAGTGTTAGACAATATAGACAACAACCTGTCCGATAATGGAAGCAAGGGAGTTAGCCGTTGAAGCTGTAACCCAGAGATTAGTCACAACAAAGGAATCCGCTCTGCGTCCCCTCCCTGTCAGCCTCCCCACATCTCCACGTTAAGACCATACCAGCCTCAGCCTGAAATCAGAGTTACGTGTTTTATTGTCGCCCCCACCCCCCACCCAGAAAAAAAGAGAGAAAAAAAACAAACTCCACCCTGACCAACATCAACCACCACTGAGCTGGAGAGGCCTGTGTCCCCTGAAGCTCCTCTGTGATCTTTCACAGGCTTTTAGTAACGCTAGTGGTGTAATTTTAACAAGTGCCCATCCTGAGCTGTTGTTGTTGTTTATGAAATGAGGCTGCTGGCAGGTAAACAGGCCTGTCTGGGCTGCTTCAGCCATGAGGAGCAGGCAGCAGAGAGGCAGGGTGGGGCCACTGATGGAGCTCCAGTCATAACAAAAGACACATTTTTCAGAAATCATCAGGGATAACTAGAGCAGGGCGGCAGCTAATGGTTATTTTACTATGGATTCATCTGCTCGTTACTGTAATTTCAAATGACTTTAAACAATAAATTATTGAAATTTTTGATCAGCTAATTGATAAATTGTTCAAATCAGATTGAGTTTCTGTTTATTTCTGAATAGGGTTCTTTATTAAATATGTTTTATGTTGGGTTACTAACATTTTAAAAGTCTGGTTTTACATAATCATCTGTCAACTGTTATCTGATCTGAGCAAAACTAGTGAAAGCATCAATTATATTGTCTTGATCAATTTAATTGATCGATTAGATGGATTTAGGTGTGTTAAATCTGTTATTGTGTTGGTGTCTCTAAGTGATTATCAGACTAGTTGCTGATTAATTTTCTGGTGATCCGCTGATTGAGAACTTGTCCTGCATCCAGAGTCTGACAGAAGTAAAAGTATCATGTACTGCAAGAATGAAAAGTAAGTGTTTTTGCTGCATTCGTGTGTGTGTGTTGTATTTTACAGCTGTAGGTTAAATCAGGGTTTTTCCTGGCCGAAAATTAGGCGGGGGTGGTACTAAGCCGTACAACCGGGGGTAGGGGGCAATAGAATAGATAAATAAACCTCGGCTTTAATACACTCATTAATACACTCCTAAAGACTTGGTATGCTCGCCTTGACTCCTCTCGCGCTCTGATCCTCTCCACCGGCACCTTCCACTTGTGGCTGAGGACTAGTCCCACTGTCGGTCCTGACTCATTAACTGTATCTCGTCAGTAACATGAATTAACTTTTTTTCCCCCATATTAGAAGAACTAATGACATTTGCACTCTGAACTGTTTCACGAGTCCTTGCGATTCTCCTCCTCACAAACTCTCTTTTTAAAATCTGTGATTTGAGACATTTCTGCTAAAAAAAAACAAAAAAACATACACGATGGGATGTAACGTTAATTTAGGGAAACTTTTGGAGAAGCTGGGTGTGCTGTGATGTAAAAGAGATAATCATCTTTAGGGTTGCCACCTTTATGTGAAAAAAGGTGGCAACTGGTTTGGTTTTACTTGTCATTATTCATAGTACTTTGAGGGAATAACATGAACGAAAATATGGGACAAAATGCATCCCGCATTGATTAAAATCCACAAAGTACCGAGAAAACAAGTACTAGAATCATTTTCTTTTTAAATACGGGGCGATCCCGTATTATATGGGACGGTTGCTAACCCTATTCACCTGTTTGAAGAGCCGCAAAATCAGGTCACCCCCTCCTTAAAAATAATAATAATAAGCCATAGTTTTGATAATGACTCAGTTGTTTGAATCGTTTTTTAAAACGTACATGTCAAAATGTGAATATTGGTTTTTCTTTGTTTGTGAAATTCTCAGACAAATAATAATAATATAATAATAATAATGGTTGCCGCCTTAAACCTAACACCAGGTGCGAGTGTTAGAGCCCCGCCCACTCCAGTGTGTTCTCAGAGTCACCATCTGCTCTGGTGAGTGTTGCTGTGATTTTACATCACACAGAGTCACATCGTCAAACTGAAGGTGTTGGACATGAGGCTTCGTCTCTGCTGCTCAGACGGCCTGACTGACAGGCTGGTTAATCGTCCAGGCTCAGCGGTAACCACTGGCCTCCATCTTATTTTTGGGTCACCTACATCCGTCAGTGTGTGTTTGTGGAGAGCTTGTGATGTGGTCAGGTGGATTAGAGGGAGAGGGGAGATGTCAGACACACAGTGACAGAGGCTTAAAGCTCTGTGTATGTGTCCACTGTTGTTGTTTTCTCTGTATCCTGGTGAAGTGAGGTTAAGTGCTTCAGAATCAGGACCAGGCCTGTCTGTTGTCTTTACTCTGCCAACACATCAGCTGGTTAAGTCCTAAATCTGAAACACATGTTGATGTGTGTTAAATGTGGCCTCTGATCGCTGTGATGAGAGCAGAGATTTCCAGAGCTGCATGGTGACACATGATGGTCAACCATGTTGTGCTGATTCATCACATTCATGCTGATGTTAAGGCCTGAACACTGAGCTGAGGCTTCCTGTTACTGATGTATTTTAGGGTGTTGTTTGAAAATTTTGAAGGTGAAAAACACATTAATCAATTAGTCGATTAACAATTAACAGTTAGTACAGGTTCATGAGCAGCTCTAGTACAGGGTGGACACTCAGACAGTCAGGATTGGTTTTGGTTTTGCTCGAGGCCAGTTTCCCTCTCACTATGTCCTCTGTCAGTGGACAGGATCAAAGTTCTGGTCTTTGTTTGTCAGAGCAGAAACATGGGGGATGGGGGGTGTCATTGCTGTCATTTAACTAACCTGCATCAAAATAACATAGTCTGGTTAAACTGTTAACTGTTAAATGTTTGTGCCTCAGGAGAAGTGAAGTGCCCATGGTAAAACTCAGAACTCATTTAAAGTGTCAGGAAGCTGAGAGGCTTTGACAGGAAGGAGTTGTACATTGAGTTATTTATTTTACAAGATGGCAGCTGGTGAGTTGTTGGCCTGAAGTCATATTTCAGTGTCAGGCTGTGAGACATTCCTCCAGATACTTATAGCTCAAAGAGCAGGTGAAGGCCTTATCATGTACGGCAACATGACTGAATCCCTCAGGGTTGGAGGTTTGATTCCCACTGGACCAGAGATGTCACTGCTCTGTTGAAGAGGCTAATGTTTAGCAGGGACATGTGTGCACTGAGGATCTGGATCTGAGTTCTGACGTTTAGATAAAGCAGAAAAGTGCAGTGTAATTTTAAAGGGAAGTATATAAATGTTACTGCTACACTTTTCTGGAACGTTAGTGGAGAAGCTTTTTATGGACAGAACAGCTGATGACCCCCCGCCCCAAGGTTCTTTGATTGTTGATTGATTGGTCCTTGTGGATAATTTTTCTGTAAGTTCGTGGTTGTATGTGTTCAGATACAGACTAATCGTCTTTAACAATGTGGTGAGGGTTTGAATTGTAGCTGTTTGATAAATGCACCATAAGTGACAGTTAGCAGGAGTCAGTTTGTTTTATACAATTATTCACTGCAGATTTACCTCCTGACCTGAAGTTCTGTAGCGACAGTAGTTCTGTAGCAACTGTAGGTCTGTAGTTTCGTTGGAACTGTAGTTCTGTAGTGACTGTAGTTCTGTAGAGACTGTAGTTCTGTAGTTTCATTGGAACTGTAGTTCTGTAGCGACTGTAGTTCTGTAGCGACTGTAGTTCTGTAGTTTAATTGGAACTGTAGTTCTGTAGCGACTGTAGTTCTGTAGTTTTGTTGGGACTGTAGTTCTGTAGCAACTGTAGTTCTGTAGTGACTGTAGTTCTGTAGTTTCATTGGAACTGTAGTTCTGTAGCGACTGTAGTTCTGTAGAGACTGTAGTTCTGTAGTTTCATTGGAACTGTAGCGACTGTAGTTCTGTAGACTGTAGTTCTGTAGTTTCATTGGAACTGTAGTTCTGTAGCGACTGTTGTTCTGTAGTTTTGTTGGGACTGTAGTTCTGTAGCAACTGTAGTTCTGTAGTGACTGTAGTTCTGTAGTTTCATTGGAACTGTAGTTCTGTAGCGACTGTAGTTCTGTAGTGACTGTAGTTCTGTAGTTTCAGTAGAGACTGTAGTTCTGTAGTTTCATTGGGACTAGTTCTGTAGTTTTATTGGATATGTAGTGACTGTAGTTCTGTAGTTTCATTGGAACTGTAGTTCTGTAGCGACTGTAGTTCTGTAGAGACTGTAGTTCTGTAGTTTCATTGGAACTGTAGTTCTGTAGCGACTGTAGTGAGTGTAGTTCTGTAGCAACTGTAGTTTTGTAGTTTCATTGGAACTGTAGTTCTGTAGCGACTGTAGTTCTGTAGCGACTGTAGTTCTATAGAGACTAGTTCTGTAGAGACTGTAGTTCTGTAGTTTAATTGGAACTGTAGTTCTGTAGCGACTGTAGTTCTGTAGCAACTGTAGTTCTGTAGAGACTAGTTCTGTAGAGACTGTAGTTCTGTAGTTTCATTGGAACTGTAGTTCTGTAGCGACTGTAGTTCTGTAGCGACTGTAGTTCTGTAGAGACTAGTTTCATTGGAACTGTAGTTCTGTAGCGGCTGTAGTTCTGTAGCGACTGTAGTTCTGTAGGGACTGTAGTTTCATTGGAACTGTAGTTCTGTAGCGGCTGTAGTTCTGTAGCGACTGTAGTTCTGTAGGGACTGTAGTTCTGTAGGGACTGTAGTTCTGTAGCGACTGTAGTTCTGTAGCAACTGTAGTTCTGTAGTTTCATTGGAACTGTAGTTCTGTAGCGACTGTAGTTCTGTAGTGACTGTAGTTCTGTAGCAACTGTAGTTCTGTAGCAACTGTAGTTCTGTAGTTTCATTGGAACTGTAGTTCTGTAGCGACTGTAATTCTGTAGCGACTGTAGTTCTGTAGGGACTGTAGTTCTGTAGAGACTGCAGTTCTGTAGTGACTGTAGTTCTGTAGCAACTGTAGTTTTGTAGTTTCATTGGAACTGTAGTTCTGTAGCGACTGTAGTTCTGTAGTGACTGTAGTTCTGTACAGCCTGTAGTTCTGTAGTTTCATTGGAACTGTAGTTCTGTAGCGACTGTAGTTCTGTAGCAACTGTAGTTCTGTAGTTTAAATAGAATTGTAGTTCTGTAGCGACTAGTTCTGTAGTGACTGTAGTTCTGTAGTGACTGTAGTTCTGTAGCAACTGTAGTTCTGTAGTTTCATTGGAACTGCAGTTCTTTAGCGACTGTAGTTCTGTAGCGACTGTAGTTCTGTAGCGACTGTAGTTCTGTAGAGACTGTAGTTCTGTAGTTTCATTGGAACTGTAGTTCTCTAGCGACTGTAGTTCTGTAGCGACTGTAGTTCTGTAGTTTCATTGGAACTGTAGTTCTGTAGCGATTGTAATTCTGTAGCGACTGTAGTTCTTTAGTGACTAGTTCTGTACAGCCTGTAGTTCTGTAGTTTCATTGGAACTGTAGTTCTGTAGCGACTGTAGTTCTGTAGCGACTGTAGTTCTGTAGGGACTGTAGTTCTGTAGAGACTGTAGTTCTGTAGTTTCATTGGAACTGTAGTTCTGTAGCGACTGTAGTTTCATTGGAACTGTTGTTCTGTAGTGACTGTAGTTCTGTAGTTTCATTGGAACTGTAGTTCTGTAGCGACTGTAGTTCTGTAGCGACTGTAGTTCTGTAGAGACTGTAGTTCTGTAGTGACTGGTCACAGGTTGTTTCCTGTTGGAGGCTCCAGGTCTCTGATGGTCTCACAGCTTTGTTTAGTGTCATTATTTAGTGTTATTGTTAACTGTTTTTTAACTTGTTGTTTACTAAATGATCAATGTTAATGATTAATCGACTATTGATTAGAGAATTCCTGAAATTTTTCATCTGCATTTATAGACTTTGTGAAATGACTTTGTGTAGCAGAGGTGCATGCACACACACAGTGCTTTTATTGACAGAGCCGCTCAATGATAAATGAAACTTTACATTAGAAACGTCTGAGTAGAAGCTTCAGGT
>NW_019524869.1:318806-323806 GCF_002814215.2 Seriola lalandi dorsalis
CTGTAGTGACTGTAGTCCTTTAGGGACTGTAGTTCTGTACAGCCTGTAGTTCTGTAGCGACTGTAGTTCTGTAGTGACCGTAGTTCTGTAGCCTGTAGTTCTGTAGTTCTGTAGTGACTGTAGTTCTGTACAGCCTGTAGTTCTGTAGTTTAATTGGAACTGTAGTTCTGTAGTGACTGTAGTCCTTTAGGGACTGTAGTTCTGTAGCGACTGTAGTTCTGTAGCGACTGTAGTTCTGTAGCGACTGTAGTTCTGTAGGGACTGTAGTTCTGTAGAGACTGAAGTTCTGTAGTTTCATTGGAACTGTAGTTCTGTAGGGACTGTAGTTCTGTAGCGACTGTAGTTCTGTAGGGACTGTAGTTCTGTAGCGACTGTAGTTCTGTAGTTTCATTGGAACTGTAGTGACTGTAGTCCTTTAGGGACTGTAGTTCTGTACAGCCTGTAGTTCTGTAGCGACTGTAGTTCTGTAGTGACCGTAGTTCTGTAGCCTGTAGTTCTGTAGTTCTGTAGTGACTGTAGTTCTGTACAGCCTGTAGTTCTGTAGTTTAATTGGAACTGTAGTTCTGTAGTTTAATTGGAACTGTAGTTCTGTAGTGACTGTAGTCCTTTAGGGACTGTAGTTCTGTAGCGACTGTAGTTCTGTAGCAACTGTAGTTCTGTAGCGACTGTAGTTCTTTAGTGACTAGTTCTGTACAGCCTGTAGTTCTGTAGTTTCATTGGAACTGTAGTTCTGTAGCGACTGTAGTTCTGTAGCGACTGTAGTTCTGTAGGGACTGTAGTTCTGTAGAGACTGTAGTTCTGTAGGGACTGTAGTTCTGTAGAGACTGCAGTTCTGTAGTTTCATTGGAACTGTAGTTCTGTAGCGACTGTAGTTCTGTAGCGACTGTAGTTCTGTAGAAACTGTAGTTCTGTAGTGACTGGTCACAGGTTGTTTCCTGTTGGAGGCTCCAGGTCTCTGATGGTCTCACAGCTTTGTTTAGTGTCATTATTTAGTGTTATTGTTAACTGTTTTTTAACTTGTTGTTTACTAAATGATCAATGTTAATGATTAATCGACTATTGATTAGAGAATTCCTGAAATTTTTCATCTGCATTTATAGACTTTGTGAAATGACTTTGTGTAGCAGAGGTGCATGCACACACACAGTGCTTTTATTGACAGAGCCGCTCAATGATAAATGAAACTTTACATTAGAAACGTCTGAGTAGAAGCTTCAGGTACTGTAGTTCTGTAGCGACTGTAGTTCTGTAGGGACTGTAGTTCTGTAGAGACTGTAGTTCTGTAGCGACTGTAGTTCTGTAGGGACTGTATTTCTGTAGGGACTGTAGTTCTGTAGCGACTGTAGTTCTGTAGGGACTGTAGTTCTGTAGAGACTGCAGTTCTGTAGTTTCATTGGAACTGTAGTTCTGTAGCGACTGTAGTTCTGTAGTGACTGTAGTTCTGTAGCAACTGTAGTTTTGTAGTTTCATTGGAACTGTAGTTCTGTAGCGACTGTAGTTCTGTAGTGACTGTAGTTCTGTACAGCCTGTAGTTCTGTAGTTTCATTGGAACTGTAGTTCTGTAGCGACTGTAGTTCTGTAGCGACTGTAGTTCTGTAGAGACTGTAGTTCTGTAGTGACTGGTCACAGGTTGTTTCCTGTTGGAGGCTCCAGGTCTCTGATGGTCTCACAGCTTTGTTTAGTGTCATTATTTAGTGTTATTGTTAACTGTTTTTTAACTTGTTGTTTACTAAATGATCAATGTTAATGATTAATCGACTATTGATTAGAGAATTCCTGAAATTTTTCATCTGCATTTATAGACTTTGTGAAATGACTTTGTGTAGCAGAGGTGCATGCACACACACAGTGCTTTTATTGACAGAGCCGCTCAATGATAAATGAAACTTTACATTAGAAACGTCTGAGTAGAAGCTTCAGGTGTTGAAAGAGTTCAGAGACAGGCTGTTCAGTTTTTAACAGGAACCCACTGCTTCCCACTGAGTCTCATAATGAGTTAAATACTGAATGTGTCTCATTGGTTCAATCCCAGCTCGTTTTCATGGTTGGAAGCTAAACCTGCACAGCAGAGGTAAACGCATCACAGCCTAATATGATCAATCATGATCAGATCAGTATAAATCATCCTCTGACGCATGTGATCTATACTACACTAATAAACCTGATAATCAATCAGTGCTGTGATTAAATGACGAGCGCTGAACTGAAGTAGCTCAGTTCATGTTTAACTATAATATTCTTGAATTTCTGTGTCCATGTTAAGTTAAATGTAAAAGTTAAGTCACCTGCATAAGTTTAAGTCACTGATCAGTTAGCTTGAGACAAACATCATTTACTCTGCACAATAGATGATTGACAGGTTTGTGGGAGGGGCTTTAATACCATTGAACCTAAACCTGTATTGAATCTTGTTGATGTTTGAAGATATTTTATCTCAGTATCAGACATTGTAAAGTTATTCATGGTTTTTAGAAGCAACATTTAGATGTGTTGACTGATCAGATCACTGATCGATCACTGGTCATGTCTACTGTAGCTGAACTTGTTAGCTAAAAGAATTTCTGTTGATCAGCCCGTTCACATCATTAACCCTGTGACAGTGGTTGTGTTGTATGTGGCTGAAGGACCTGGGTTGCCTTTGATTGCTCTGAGGAACCATTACCCATAATCCCTTGCTCCTGGTCTCAGGTGGGTTCTTTCTGTTCCTGTCTCGTCTCAGACCTGCCTCTTCCTGTGCTTCCTGACTTCTTACATGGTCCTGATATCAGTCCAGGTTCAGGGAGGTGATTTCCACTCCATTAGTAATAAGATAGGCTTTCTGTCACTTCCCTGGTCTTCCTCCTCTGGCCTTATAAACTGACTGAACTCACTCTCTCCTGCTTTCTTCTTGTTTTCTCCACAGATGTATCTTCTCCTTCTAAAGCTCAGCTTCATCCTCTGATGCAATTCCCTACAGGCAAGTTCTTTGCTGTGTTTCCTCCTCCTCACCTCCTTCAGTACCTCCTGTTTGTCACTCTGCAGTCACAATAACTTACTGCATGATGAAACTGTAGCACTAAACTTGATGTTTGTCCATGGCTTGTGTTTGTGTTGCATTGTGACTGTTGTTGTAGAGTAGACTGACATGTTGTAGAGGAATAATGATTCTCCTCAGGAGAAGAACTGAGAGGAATCATTATCTCCCAACACTGAACAGTTTGTGTCTGACACACGGGGCATGTTGACTGGCTCCAGACCTGGGTGAAGAACAAGTCCACCATGTGTCAGACCAGGTGGTTCATTGACCTCCAGACAAATGCTGACTCTGACTGTGGAAGGTCTGAACAGCTGATTATTAAAGCAACAACTGGATGTTAACTACATTGTCCTTCATGTGTCGTAGAATTTACTGTAGAGCAGTGGTGGAAAGACATTTACTCCAGTACTGTACTGTAACATGTTTCTAATCCACCACCGTCAGATTGTATCTAACTTACCTTCAGTGGTCACTGTGATCAAGTGTGGCCACACCCACCTGTGATGTAGCATTACACTACAGTGGTTTCAGTCCTGCTCTTGTTTAGTTTTATCATCATACTAATTCTAATGTTCAAAATTCAACCTGATGAGTTAAAAGTTTCTGAATGTGAGGCTCATTAAGACGGTGGATGCTTTTTTAAACTGTCAGCTGGTTGACATTTACCAAACTGAATCATCGACCTGTCAGCAGCACTTGTCTTTATAGTTTTAATATTGTCTCTTAATTAAAAACAAATTGTCAACAAACTGCAACAGATAAACAAATGCAAGCTTCCAGATGTAAAGAAATCTGATTGACAGTAACTGTTCGTTTCAGTTAATGTTGGCTGGTTTGTGATTTAACAGACAAAGAACCGTCATTGGTCTTGATCTGTGAGCTAAGTTCAGTGACTTGTACCCAGGTGTGGTGCTCTGTAAGGAATGGAGTATGTCTTTGATATGTACTGTATTGCATTCTCCCTCCTCCCTCTCTACTCAAGCACTTGGGCAGAAGGGTGATTCCCCTGCTCCCATCTCTCCTCTCTCCCCTCTTCACTCCCCCGACTCTCTGGAGGAGCTCTCTCTGACCGAGAGTCCCAACCAGCCCCCCGCTTCTGGATCTTCTGCACTCTTGGGCTCCTTCTCCACTGAACCCCCTACTACTCATTCCAAGGACATGCCTTGGGAGGGTGAAGAGGGTGACTCTGGACCAGGCCATAGTAAGAATAAGGAAGACCTTCTAGATCCATTAGCTGGTCCTTACCTGAGTTTAGGGAAAGACCCAGGGCCTCATAATCCGTGTGAAGACAGCGGAGTTTCCTTTTCACCTGAGGAGAAGCTGATTAGTTCAGACAGGTCATCCACTGGCCCCTCCCCCGTGAACCCCCAGATGATGGTCCCTGAGTCTGACCTTGCCTCCTCTAACCCAACAGAGCACTGGGATTCACCATTCCTAGCATCTCAAGACAACTCCAAGGTCTCCATGGATAGCTTCTCCAAGGACATGGCCCACTTAAGCTCTTCCAAGTTTGAGCCGGACCTGCACGACAACCAGTCTGATGAAGATGATGACTTGATGTATGAGGTGAAGAAGACCAATAACCCATTTGAAGGTTATTCCCCACTGGCGGATAGCGGCTACTCCCAATTTGGAGACTCAAAGTCCGACAGCAGAGCCTCCAAAATGTCAGAGAGTCCCACTCCAGATCTGGTCCAGTACGGGCAGACTGGAGAATTCCATGACAGCCCACCATCTTTTATAGACGAGGGGAACACATTTGAGACCGGCAAGATGGCAACTGACTCGCTCATGCAGTCAGTGAATCAGTTATCATCTGGTAATAAGGACGAGGAAGAGGAAGAGGAGGATTCTTCTCTGCCACCATCGCTTCCAGACATCCTGAAGTCTTCCCCACTCAACCCTGAGAAAATGGACTCCGGTTCCTCGGAGGGAAGCCCGGAGGAGCAGAGTCCCATCCTCGAGCGGAGGATGATGGAGTCGC
>NW_019524869.1:327493-330342 GCF_002814215.2 Seriola lalandi dorsalis
TTATAGTTGCTGCGTCAGAGCGCTGGCAGCAGACAGTCAGCTGACAGCCGCCTGCAGGACACTCTTCATTTGCTCGCTGCAGTCCTCTCCTTGCTCGGCTCCTCCTCTCCCTCCTCTTCCTCCTCCTCCCTCTTCCTCCTGCGGCCGAACACTCACTCACACACGTTTGCGTTTGCCGCCTCTGCTGCCTCTCTGTGGAATGTGTGTTTGCTGATCGACGGCATGGAGAACAACTGTGAGGACAGGAAACAGGAGAGAGAGCAGCCGACTGCACAGCACTGGAGAGAGCAGGGTACACCTCCACCTCTGTCTCACCTCATTCTCTCTGTCTCACCTCCACCTCTGTTATGTGACGGTGTCTGCTGTAGCAGGGAAGGGACTCTGCTGTATTGTGCTTCAGGGAAGATAACTTACTTTTACTGCTTCTGCTGGAGGACATAGGTGCTTGACATTGATGTTTAGTAAACGTGAGTTGATTGGTGATAAAGTCTGACAGTGCAGCACTCGTCCCTCGTCTCTCTGCTGGGTTGGAAACTTTGAGACTGAACTGTAACAGCTTAAATAGAGTCTGAATTTAATGATCAAACGGCTTCAGGAGGTTTCACTCTGTTCACTCATTGTGTGTTTTGTCCATGAGATAAGTTGTATGGCTGACTGGTCTACGGAGGGTCTGAGGATCAGATCTGACTGCAGGTCTTTTCCAGACTCAGTTCCTTTCTTGTGAGGCTGCAGCAGCTACAGGACAGTTTTCTGGCAGAGGACTTTGAACGTCCAGCCAGTCAGTCTGTGACCAAAGGTGGTGGTGGTGGTGGGGACTATGATCTGTGACGTGAGCTGGCAGTTTAATGATTGGATAGTGAGCCGGCAGTATGCTAATGAGCTGGAGAAGAGTCAGTGATTGTGATTAACAAACTTGCTCAGTGTTTGTAATGAGCTCAGGGATCTGGTCCTGGTCCTGCCTTTCCAGTCTCAAATTGAGAGTTAGTCAAACAACTGATGAGTCATTATACAAGGTTTATTCACTGATGAATGTAAAATGTGAAGATCTTTAAACTCAAACTGGATCTGACTGAAATAAACACTGAATCATGATCAGAGACTCAGTGGTTCATGTTGATATGGTGTCAGAGGAAGTCACATGACCCTGAAGTAAAGAGACCTCAGTGTGTAGACAGTGATACAGTGTCTCTCCATGTGTCTCCAGGTTTCTCTGGTTGTGTTTGATCTGAGTTCTATGACTTTGAAACCAGAACAACTTCTGGCTCTGTTCCCTCTGGACCTAAGGGTCCAGGTCCCATTAATTATTATTGTCACATACAGCTGAGACGTTCTGACAGACATGTGACAGTCATATGACACACCTGTAATTAAGTTCATGGACTTTAACAGTTGTTAGAACCATCAGACCCTTGACAGACTGTAGACCGTCAGCAGCAGGACCTGGTCTCAGTGATTCCAGTTTCACAGGTTTCTGTGTTTGTGTGTCGGCCTCAGGTACTGCAGCCTAGAACGATTATAATGTTAGTCATCTATGGTGTCGTATAGTATAACGTAAGTCTTCTATGATGTCATACAGTATGTTAGTCATCTATGATGTCACTGTAGAGCTGTGGTTCGTTTAAGTCTCTGTACTGAACATTTCCCTTTGATGAAACCTTATTCTTCTACTCCATTAAATTGAAGAGGAACTACTTTCCTTTCAAATTAAGATTTTACACTTAAACACTTAAACATGAAAAAAAAATGAACCAGCAAATTTTCTTTTTCATTGTTAAAATAAAATGAACTTTGAGGGTTGATCAAGAAAATAACATCTGATCAATCCACGTTCAAAGTAATCATTAGTCATAGCCCTGTATAATATAAAAAATGAGCTCCAACCGGAAACGGTAACATATATAACATTTAAACCGTAATGTATATAATATATCACATATAACATAACATCAAGAAAACATAGAGGCGGTTTATCAACATTGAACACATTTACTTTTGATGGTTTATGTGGATTATAAACGACTTGATTAAAACACATTTGCATTAAAAACCATGTTGGCCACAGATCAGGTCATCAATGTATAAAAACCCTTCATTCAGGCGTGATGGTTAAATCTCCCTGCATGCACCTGGAGTTCCCTAGACAGCTTGTAGTCCCTATTAAGGATTTAACTGTAGCAGATCTGTGAACAGTTTCTTCTGTTTCAGAGGATTTAAATTCCTTTTTAATCTCATCTTTCTGCAGCCAGGTCTCCTTTTACAGCCTGATTATATAAAACCTCCTCCTCCTGTGTAAAACGATGTAAATCTGTAAATAATTTGTTTATCAGATACAGATTTAAAATGCATAACAGTCACAACATAACAGATTATTGATCACTGATAGTTTAAGATCCTGCAGATTTGCCCCACCGCTGCTGTTTACTTACTGATTTTTGTCTGTTTACAAGGGAATAAGGCTAAAATAAAGACATCAGTCAATTAATCGTTTAATAATTTGTGTATAACTGTCAGTAAACCCACAGACCAGGTGACGTCATCAGATGATTCAGGATCAAATGTTAACTAGACAGCAGCATGAGGAGGTTCGCTATCAGAACATTTCCCTCCTTAACTAAACTTATTATAAACTCATATTTTTTAAAATCAATTTAAATCGATTAAATTGATGATAATCGACCACGTCTATCCGCACTGAGAGGCCGCGCTGCGCATGTCTCTCTCTCTCTCGCTCACTCTCTCGCTCTCTCTCTCTCTCTCTCTCTCTCTCGCTCTCTCTCTCTCTCTCGCTCTCTCTCTCGCTCTCTCGCTCTCTCTCTCTCTCGCTCTCTCTCGCTCTCTCTCTCTCTCTC
>NW_019524869.1:330718-344356 GCF_002814215.2 Seriola lalandi dorsalis
TCTCTCTCTCGCTCTCTCTCTCTCTCGCTCTCTCTCTGTCGCTCTCTCTCTCTCTCTCTCTCTCGCTCTCTCGCTCTCGCTCTCTCGCTCTCGCTCTCTCTCTCTCGCTCTCTCTGTCGCTCCCCCGGGCTCCCTCCCGTCAGGCGGACCCGCCGTGCTGCTGCGTGCTAACCGGAGGTTCAAGATGGACGCCAAACGGGGTTAGTCTGGTCGTAATCCTTTGTTTACCGACTGTCTTTCCTCTGTACGTTTACATACGGTTGTGTCGCGTTCATGGCCGCGGTGGGATTTGCACGAGCAGCGGGAGTGTGGCTGCAGTCAGCCCGGGGAGGGTCGGAGGTGGATCGGGCCGCCTGCGGAGGTCATGCCGGACGGTTTGTCCCCGCGGTGGGGACGGGGCTGCCGGTGGGGGCTGTTGGATAAAAGCCTGCGGGACACGGGTCACATTGAAGAGAGGACCGACCAGAGTCCGGTTAAAGCAGAGGGGGAAACGAGTTGAGCGACCGAGTTTAGCTAGCTGTGATGCGGGTCTATTTTTAGCCAAGCTCCGGCGGTGCTAGCACGCCTGCTACCATATGTAGCCAGGCGGCCGCATTAGGACCGTCGACCCTCCTCCTCCTCCTCCTCCTCCTCCTCGGCTGCTCAGTCAGTTTCTGTACCTGCAGACAGCGACTGTCTGTCAAACCACCGGCCACAGCTGCCGCGGTGTAGCTAACGGAGCTAACGGGCATTAGCGTCGTGCTGAGCGGTAAGATGATGAAGGAGAGCGGGGTGTCCGCGGCCACACTGCCGCTTCCTGACACCCAGGAAGGGCTCAGGCGTTTTACTGCAATCAAACAGTCGTAATTGTAAAATGTGTCTGACTGCTTCCAGACCCCTGACCCCTGACCCCTGACCCGAGCAAAAAAAATTAGCCCTTTTAAACTCTTTAATCCAGGTCTGATGCTTGTCCAGGTCTTGTCTAATGAAGTGAATTACAATGTGACAATATCCACATGTGTTCTGGGTCTGATCATCCTGATGACAGGTGTTAAACTACATCTTTATCTTAAAATTAATCTGCTCATGTAATTCAGAGAAGTTCATATATTAAACTATTTAATTGTTACATTTTACTTATTTTATGCAGGAGTTTGTTGTGCATATTAATGTGTGTTATGTTATACATTGCTCTAATGTGCATTCATTAGTTTGATGAGAGGTAATCTCTGAATGTGACAGAGTTTTGCTTTAGATCAATGATAACTGCTTGTAGTGAAATGGCGCCAGACTGTGGAGAAGCTGCTGGTTCTACTTTGTTGGACTGTGATGTGTTTGTGTCACTGGTTATTTCAGTTAAAATTGAACCTGTAGAACAGATGAAGTGTTGGTGCTGCAAAGACTGAAGGAGGTCCAGTGTTGTCAAGATTAACTGCAGCTGTTTCCTGAGTGAACAGTTGTTAAATGATCAGACATGTCAGAAACAGTCGGATACCTACAGTCTGACGTGGTTCAGTCTGAAAGTACAGCATGTATCAGCTGTGAGCAACTCCTTCACTTCTAATATTGTCACTGACCTGCCTGGAATTCCCCGGTGAAATACTAGCATGGTACCAGGACCCAGGTTTTGAGCTCAGCTGTCTCCAGCACAGTTCGACCCCCACCCTCCAAATCCACCACTGTCTGTGTGGGGGTTCAGAGAGCGGAGGGGCTTCCTGCAGCCAATAATCAAATGTTTAGTGTGTGAAGTCTAATGTTCTCAGGTGGAGTGAGAAAGAAGTGAACACACCTCCACCTACCGACATGTGAATCAGTGTCACATCATGATGTTTGAGAACCAGTTTGTTCTTTGTTTTTAAAAATCATCATTATTTATGACTATTGTTGTTATTATTATTGTTATAATTGGGTTATAATTTTTTTGTTGATCAACTAATGAATTTATTAATCAGTGTTTCATAACAATCAGTTGTCAGAGTGTCACAGTGAGTTCTGTATTTTAAATAATTATCACTTGAATTGAAGAAACAGGAGAACGTTTGAACCTGCAGTGACTCAGTGACTGCTGGTGGCTGCTCAGTGAAGTTCAGTCTTTAGTCACTTCTCTGTGGCTGACCAACACTAACCGTCATCTTCCTCATCTTCCTAATCTTTTTCCTCCTCAGTGGTGGAGCTCCTCTACTGGCGTGATGTGAAGACCACAGGCGTGGTGTTTGGCGCCGCCCTGCTGCTGCTCCTCTCCCTGACGGTGTGCAGCATTGTGAGCGTCTGCTCCTACATCGGCCTGGCTCTATTGTCAGTCACCATCTGCTTCAGGATATACAAAGGCATCCTGCAGGCCATCCAGAAGTCCGATGAAGGACACCCATTCAAGTGAGTACAGTGAGACAGGAGTAGTCATAATAATGATGATGAAGACATACTTAATTGTGTCAGTGTCACTTAATTTCAGAAAATTAATCTACACATTTAGCAGCATCCTCACAGTTATTCATAATTAAACAATAAAAGTGGAAAATCATTCAGTTCCAATGATGCAGAGTTTAACTGCTGCTCTGTAAAACCCTTTATTTCATATTTTTCAGCTAATTTCCTGAACATTACCAGGTGTTTACTGGGACATTAAAAGAGAAGCTTGACACAGTTTGGTGCTAATTGTAATACTTCATTGACAACCTGCTCGTTATAGTAAGAAAAACTAGTAAATGATGTGGAAAGTAAGTGAAGAGTTTCATATAGACACAAACAGAAAGTCTTGATTGTTGCTCCTCATCAGTGTTAAACTCAACACGTGAGTGTCTGAGTGGCAAACACACCGACCTGTTGTCACCACCAGATCTCAGCATTCTGATAATAACTACTCACAATAACAATATTATCATTATCTGTGGAAATAAAAATGAATATGAAGTCATCATCAGACCTGGTGAATCGTGACGCTACAGAATCATAATGTGTCTGCAGCTGTCGAGTCGACCTGACTTGCTGCTCAGCATCTCAAAGTCCTGAAGGATCCACATTCAGAGTTTTGTTAATTCTCTGTGGGAAACTGTTCATGATCTTTACATCATTTAATTTTTGAAATCTGAAATATAACTTGAGAGTAGGGCTGTCCCAAACGATTATTTTTTAAACGATTAATCTAGCGATTATTTTTTCAATTATTCGACTAATCTAACGATTATTTTTTTTATTAACCTAACAGTAATTTTATTGCAATTATTTTCCAGTTATTCATTTAATATAAAAATTTGCCCCGTCCAACATCTTGACTCGCTGCACCAGGGTGTTTCCTCTTTATGTGCTCGTGCATGACTGTCGTGCATGAGTGATATGCCAGATGCACTTTGCAGAGTCTGCAGTCTACCGCACTGTTGGTGTCAAGATTAAAGTTTTCCCAAACTCTGGAGGACCGTGTACGAGCCTTTTTGCCGCGTGTTGCTCCACGCGCTCCGTCGTGCTGCTGGTAGACGCCGCCGTGTTGTTCAAATAGAATACACAGACGCAAATAATTCACGTAGTCAATGACTTCAATTACGTCACCGCGTTGTCCCAGTCCGTGCGCTGCGCTTGTATCCGGGTAAACCAAAGACGATGGATATAAACGGTCCCATTAGAAAGTTCTGGTTCTGTTCTCTGAACATTTACCCTGTGTGGTTTTACACGACGCGTCGACACAAAAATTCCACGTCGAGTAATTTTTATAATCGACAACGTCGATTACGTCGGATAATCGTCCCAGCCCTACTTGAGAGTATTTAATATCTGTCCGTCTGTGTTCAGGACAGTATTCTAAAACACTGTGTATAACACAGTTCAGGGGCGTCGTGTAGCGTAGTGGTCTAAGCAGGCGCCCCATGTGTAGAGGCTACAGTCCTCGCTGCTCCCCGGTTCGAATCCCGCATCGGACGGCCTTTCACTGCATGTCATTCCCCCTCTCTAGCTCCCTGTTTCCTGTCTCTCTCCACCATACTATCAAATAAAGGCATAAAAAAGCCCAAAAAAATATACTTAACAAAAAAAATAACACAGTTCAGTCTATGTTTCAAACCTCTGACCTGAAAGTAGACACTCAGACTCGGGGTGCAGTACAGACTTTTGCTTTCTGTCTCAGCTACAACTTATTTATTTTCCTGACTAATGGTTTCATCCATAAACATCAGAGACAGGAGAAATTGAGTTTCTAGCAGCCTGAAGTGACGTCTTTATGGACAGTAAACCCTGCAGTCCAACATTCAGATTTTGACCTAAAATTTACTAATCAATGAATCTCCTAATCTAGTTCTTTCCTTCCTCTGACCTTCACAGGACAAATGAGCTTAGACTTTACCTGACCGGTGACCACACCTGGTTTAATTCTGAAAGTGATGAAACATGGTGAAAGATATTCAGATGAAAAAGAGTTTTGATTTGAGTCCTTGTTTGACTGGTTTCATTGGGAATTGAACCGGCCAATCACATGACAGGAATGGTGCTTAAACAGTGGATTGACTGCTGGTTCCTGACTTGTGTGTTTGTTTTGTTGTCTCCCTCCTGGCTGTTTGACTAAACCCTCGACCTCACAGCTCATTAAAGGTTAATTGGCTCAGATTTATGTGAGTCAGAGCTGATTCCTCCAGATCAGTGTGAGAAATGAAACTGGATTTTCTAATTTTCACAAATGTCACATGAAGAAAACATGATCAGCTTCAAACTAAATCAACTTCTGTTTGGCATCAAATTAGGTTTAATCATGATGTATGCGTATATTTATATCATCATCATCATCATCATCATAATAATCGTCTTCTTTCTGTTAAGCACTTTGTAACTTTGTTAATAAAAGTGATATTTAAATAAAGTTTCTATTATAAATTTTTATCATCATAACATCTGTCCCTCTTAGGCAGTACCTGGACCAGGAGGTGGCACTGTCTGAGGACATGGTCCACAAGTACAGCGACATGGTTCTGGCCAAACTCAACAAGACCATTGGTGAACTTAGGCGCCTGTTCCTGGTCGAAGACTTGGTCGACTCCATCAAGGTGAGAACAGCCCAGACCCTGACCCTTACCCAGACCTGGCTCTGTGGACCAGAACTGATCAGTTAGAGCTGAGATGGTGAGAAACACTTCAGTCATGTCACTGATGAACTCATCACTGTGTAAGACAATGATGTTAAAAATCACGACTTCCTCCATACAGGAACACTGTAACAAGGGTCCAGTGTTTTTCTATATAAATGTTAATTCACTATGATCAAATTATTATGATTTATAGATTAATATACTTTATTGATCTTGTGAGGAAAATTGTCAACACCATTAAACAAAAACAAAAAAACAGGAGGTTCCTCTGTCAGTGTGATCAGAAAAATTAGGAGTGCTTAAAGAAGTGAAAATTAATCAGATAATTTGATTTTCGAATATAAAAGTACACTTGGTTTTTGATTATCTCATATTTAATAACTATGTAATTATCTATACACTGGTCCTCACATGTCCCCTGAGGGAAATGTCATCAGTCTAATTAACAGTAGTTCATTGTTGTATGAAAACATGATGTAAATATGTGTAAAATGGAGCTGAAATCCTCAGAGGTTTCTGTGATCATCGAATGCTTCAGTGTTAAACAGATAGAAGTAAGAGCTGTGATGTCACAGTCACTCTGAGCTCTGCAGCTGTCAGACTCCTGTCGTCACCTGTCTGAACCCGACCCCCTCAGTCTGCAAAGTCCAAATACAGACTTGCACACAGTCCGTCTCCAGGAGAGATCCCCTGAGCGGGTAAAGACTGATTCTTTAATTGGATCAGGATCACTATCAGGTCCCAGCTGCAGAAATCTTTAAAACTCTGAGATATTCTCATTATTTTTCTGCCCCTGATTAATTTCCCGCCATTGTCATCTCTGTAGGTTAAGGTGGGGGACTGGGGGGTGGGTGTGAAATCTTAACTGCACTGTTATTAAACTTGTGGTTCTGGACTACATTTTGACCTGGTGAAATGACATGTTCTGAACTCTAATGGACCTGGACTTTCAGGACAAAGAGACAAAGACACAGTGTCAGGTGAATCAAACATGGTCCTGACTGAGTCAGACCTGAACCACGTTGATCTGATTCAGTGCGACTCCTTTTCCTTTCTGATGTTCCTCCAGAATAAAGCTTCAGAGAAACACAGTCTGCAGAACTTCATAGAGAATCCTTCTGTTTTTAAGTTTCCTTCAGTATCGCAGTAAAACAGTTCATCATTACACTGCAGACAGGAAGTGATCACAGCTGTGTGTTGTGTTAAAGATGCTCAGCTCTCTTCTTCTTCTCTGCAGTTTGCTGTGTTGATGTGGATCCTGACCTACGTTGGTGCCTTGTTCAATGGGCTCACTCTGCTGATTCTGGGTGAGGAACATGAACCACTTGTTGACTTCCTCTGATCAGTGATGTCAACATTTTCTCACTTTGGCTCCACCTGCTGGTGAAATTGTAAAATTATAATAATTCACCACAATTTAACTACAATAAATTAAAGTTCTTGTGTTAAGATACAGTGTCTGACTGCTGGGTTTCAACATTTAAACCTCACCTGGACAAATGATGACATCAGTCATTTGAATTAAGATGCTGTAATTACCTGAACATTGACCTGTGTTCTGTTGTCCTGTGACAGAGTCAGTAGAGACTTAAAGAAGCGACGGTTGAAGTGGCGGCGCCGGTATACATTCCAACGTGTTGCCATAGTGATGGAAATCAAATTTCACTAACTCTGACAACAGCTACTTAACTTCTTCGAGGAAACCGAGGTTGCTCTGGATGTTGTAACAACATGTCTCTTAAAATGACTGAGAGCTGTTGATATTTGATTCAGAGACAATTTAATATCAGATGAGTTTGTGACTTCAGCACCACGGACAGCGTCATGGTTCACAGTCAGGTTAGAGAGGGAGGATGTAGGTTAACAACAGTTTGTCTGACGTGTCTTTATCAAATATAATAGATAAAACTATTTATGGTATGATAGAATATAAACAAAATGACAAAGTGTAAACTAGTCTTTCTACTGTAGCTTGGTTGCAACAGAAGGAAGTCATTGCATCATCACGCCGTAGTGTTCCTTCATCCGTCGCTGCTTAAAGTCCCTAATGTCTCTAAGATTGATATTCGTTTGGAATCAGACTCATTTCAATATCGGATCACATGATGTTACTTTTCTTCTTCCTCAGGTGTGATTGGAGTGTTCAGCTGCCCAATCGTCTATGAGAAACACCAGGTAAGAACCTCAGTCTCTACCCATAATGCACCATTGCCTGACCCCCCATCCCACCCCCACCCCACTGACCTGCTGCTTTTTGTATTTTCAGGCTCAGATCGACCACTACCTGGCTCTGGTCAACAACCAGATCAAAGACATTGTGGGAAAGTAAGCAGTCCAGTATTAATGATGTAGTAATGATAAAGGGTTATTTATGGAAAAGATCCAGGGGATAATATGTTGAAAGTTTCATGATAAATCTGTGAATCTTTAAAAACCTCTGAACTCGAACTTGTTGATGTTTAAATATTTCACTATTTATTTAATATTAAATATTTAGCTTTATTATTGACCAAACAATGAAGAGATAAAATAACAGAATGATCAATAATGGAAATAAGTGAGAGCAGTGTAAACAGTGTTTTCCACAGACGTACACACAGCGAGGTCTGTCCACCAACATCAGCAACTTTTTTAAAAACCTAATCTGATTGACTCCTCGTCCACCGATAGTCCAGTTTGTCTCTCTGTTCGTGATGAGGACGCACCCAACTGAGATGCCTGATGTCATCACCTGCACTTACTGAGCACACTCACATACTCTGGTTATCACTCCTGTCAGTGTCAGACTCTCTTTTTTTAAAACTTGTTTCTGGGCTGCAGCTTCACTCTCAGGAAGGTGTAGCCGTGGTGTTTCTGGTCTAACAGCACCTTCGTCTTGGAACGTCTCTGGAAGACGTTACAGCAGGAAAGGAGTGAAAATTAGGGAGTTCAACTGGTGTTGTGTTTACATCACTTCTGATAGGAGGCGATAAATACCTAAGTCTACTGCAGTGTCATGTGACCTGCGTGTGAATACTGATTGTTCCCTCTTACATGATGTTAGCAGGTTTTCTTACCAGTGGAAAAGGGGCTTTACTGAAATACCATCAAATGTAAAATGTGTGTCTCTGTTGTGCTTGGTGCTGTGTCAGGATTTGCAGGATGAGGGCTTCCTGTCGACTCATGGTTCACGCATTTTGTCTCGTTTGCAGGATCCAGGCTAAGGTGCCCGGGATGAAGCGTAAGATGGAGTGAATAAACCCCAAGTCGCAGTTTGGATTCAGGAAGTCCTGAGAAGAAGATGGCTCGAGGGAGGGTGGTGTTGTTTGGTTGAGGGCGGGGGAGGGTGGGATGGATCTGAAGGCAGGAGGAGGAAAGGGGTCTGGCGTGTACGCAGCCCTTTCAACTTTATTTGTCAAAAAAATAAAACACTTTTGTTCCAGTTCAGAATTCCTTTTTTTCTTTGGAAGCAGGTTCACAATGCCGAGGTCGGCTCCATATTTACATCTCCCTCCTTTTTTTATTTTTGAATCAAGGTTTAAAATGTTTGTGAGATGTTAAAACTCTCAGAAACACATTTGAATCTTGAATGAACCTTCTCTCTTCCCCGGGGCATTGTGTGGGTTTTCGTGGTTTAAATTTTTCTTTTTCTTTACTGCCTGCAGTCAAGCGAAGAGATTCTTCAGATGAGAGCAAGCAGCAGATGGAACAACTTTTTTTTTCTTTTTTTTTTGTATGAATATTCTGTGATTTTACTGTTGTGTCCCTCGAGCTTTGAGCTCGTTTCCTCGGTGACCTGCTGAGTGGTTTCGCCTCGATGTGACGAATGACGGATTAGTGAACGACGTCTTTGACTCCTGATGAGGCAGTGGGGGTGGGGTGGGGGGTTACCATCAAAAACTTCATCGCTTCTGAGTAACGTTAGCTAGAAACATCTAGAAGATATTTGCAGACAAACAACACATTAACTACATAAGAGTTATTTCCATGTCATTGCAGTTGTGTAGTAAAGAAAACCCTTGAAGGAAAACGTTTACATTCATCACTTCAGAAAAATATTAAAAAGAAAAAAAAAACATCCTGTCTGTGGAGCTGATATCTTAATGAAGTTACAACTTGATGTGACTTTGGGAAACTTCAAGCATTTGTTTGTTATGCAAGTATAATTGTGAATGATAAACTTCATATTTCAATTGTGACGATAAAAAGCTTCCAGCTGGGAGCCGTGTTTGTGGAATGCATTGTGAGATGTAAACAATTATCAATAAAGCTTCTAGACGAAGAAAGTCCCGCCTCGTCTTCTGTCAAAAACTCAGGTAACTGCAGTTAGCTCCAGCCCATTATCCAAATGTTGTTAATGATGAGCTGCAGGTTAAAATGTTAATTCAAAATCATGTGGCAGTTTTGACTTGAAACATAAAAAAAAAATATGTGCTAATTTTTATTTTTGTAAAACCAAAGTTGCAGAATCAAAATTCTGCGAGATGAACTGGCAGCTTCATGTTTGTGTCTGTGAAGAACAGGGTGTGTGGTATGTCCTAATGCTCAAAGGCTCAATCCCTGTTCCACACACTCTCCACATGGGCTGCTTCTGTTGAACTCTCGACAGTAACAGGCTTTATCTACCTCAAAGGTCACAAAGAGCAGCATCAGTGTTGCTACGATGAAGTGAAACAAAAAGTGGTGCAGCGAGCCGGAGGTCTTCAGTCTTCATGTTTTCAGCTGAAGAAGCTTCACGATGGTTTTTACATGCTCTCATTGGCCCTCATTTATCAAACGAACGTACGGCAGAAAACCGTGTGTACGACCGTTTCCACGCAAGCTTCGGCATTTATCAATTTGGACGTGAGCGGAAGCTACGATCAGATCTCAAGTCAGGTCTGAGCTCATGTACGCAAATAAGAGTCTGGATTTGCGGTGCAGCAGCAAAATCTGGCTGAGTCCGAAAATACTTATTAAACAAACCTCAGCTGTCATCAGCATAAACAGTCACATATTTAGAACAGATCAAAACTGATTCTTAAAACGACTAAAACAAGATAAAAAAAAAATTGGAATTTCAAAAAAGCCCAGAGAATCAACCAATGAACACCAGGCAAACTGGAGAACATAGGCAAAATCTCCAGTTTGTAACATTAACACTGATGATATTTGGTTGTTCCTTATATAGGACAGGTAACACCAAACGGACTGATTAACACGAAGGTGTGAATCCTGGCCTCTCTGTGCCATGCATGAACGCACACACACCAACCTGCCTTCCTCTCTCCCTCTGTAGATAAGAGTCATAAACTACAACCCACATTCCAGTCCTGGGTAGTGACCAGCAGAACACTCTTCACAAACACACATCTGAAGAATATATAATTAAATATCTGAATGTTCTGTAACTCTGGTGATGTTTGTATGTAATAGTTCAATCCCAAACTTCTATCCTATATGTAACATAGTCTTCCTTTCTCCCTTCTGAAGGGCCGCCATTGGGAGTCACTCATATGCTGCTGTGGCGCACCGTTAAAGTGTGTGTTGTAATCTCCAAACATAAAAGTTTGTCGAAAGTCCACAAGTTTGGTGTCGACGTTCTTGTCTCGTCAGGCTGAGTAATATATGTCAGCCCCAGCCTTCTGAGTAACTCTTTTCCGAAGAGCCGCCGTGGGTAATCTCTCATATAATTTTTCGTCTTTTTGCCTTTAATGGACAGTACAGTAGGGAGACAGGAAATGGAGAGGCAGAGAGAAGGGGAATGACACGCAGGAAAGGGTCAAATGGTAAATTGGGGGCCAGCTGCAGCGAGGATTACAGCCTCTATATATGAGGCGCCTGTGTAATCCACTGTGCTTTGCGCTGCCACTACACTGAATTTGTGCCTTAGTATGCTATGACTTCATATGCCTTACTATGCTATGTCGTTACTCTGCCTTACTATACTTTTGCTTTGGATGCTTTACTTTAATATGACATTAATATGACTTTTTATGCCTTACTATACTATAATGTTTTATGCCTCACTATACTATATCGTTTTTATGACTTTTTATGCCTTACTATACTATGTCGTTTTTTTGACATTTTATGCCTTACTAAAATATGACATTTTAGGCCTGACTATATTGTGACTTTTTTTATTACTTTTTATGCCTTACTATACTATGACTTTTTATGCCTTACTATACTATGTCGTTCTTTCAACATTTCATTTTATGCCTTACTAAAATATGACTTTTTTATGACTTTTTATTATTTACTGTACTATGACTTTTTATGCCTTACTATATTATGTAGTTTTTATTACTTTTTATGCATTACTATATTATGACTTTTCATGTCTTACTATAGTATTACTTTTTATGACTTTTTATACATTACTGTACTATGTCGTTTTTATCACTTTTTATTCTTTACTATACTGTGACTTTTTTTGTCTTACTATATTATGTTGTTTTTATGACTTTTTATGCTTTACAATACTATTTTTATGCCTTGCTATACTATGTGTTTTTATGCCTTACTATATTATGACTTTTTATGCCTTCCTATACTATGTAGTTTTTTTTTACTTTTTATGCCTTAATATATTATGTAGTTTTTATGCCTTACTATACTATGTCATTATTGACTTTTTACGCCTTACTATACTATGTAGTTTTTTGTTTTTACTTTTTACGCCTTAGTATACTATGACTTTTTATGCCTTAATATACTATGATGTTGTTATGACATTTTATGCCTTCTATACTATGATGTTTTTTACCTTACTATACTATGACATTTTTATGACATTTTATGCCTTCTATACTATGATGTTTTTTACCTTACTATACTATGACATTTTTTGCCTTACTATACTATGACGTTTTTATCACTTTTTATGCCTTACTGTACTATGATGTTTTTTGCCTTACTATACTATGATGTTTTTTGCCTTACTATACTATGTCATTATTGACTTTTTACGCCTTACTATACTATGTAGTTTTTTGTTTTTACTTTTTACGCCTTAGTATACTATGACTTTTTATGCCTTACTATAATATGTAGTTTTTTATGACTTTTTATACCTTACTGTACTATGTCGTTTTTTTGACATTTTATGCCATACTATACTATGACGTTTTTTGACATTTTTATGCCATACTATACCATGACTTTTTTATGACTTTTTATACCTTAATGTACTATGACTTTTTATATCTTACTGTACTATGTCGTTTTTCTGACTTTTTATTCTTTACTATACTATGACTTTTTATGCCTTACCATACTATGTCGTTTTTATTACTTTTTATGCCTTTCTAAACTATGACGTTTTTATGACTTTATATACCTTACTACATTATGTAGTTTTTATGCCTTTGCATTACTATGACTTTTTTATGACTATTTATTCTCTTTTATATTATGACTTTTTATTCTTTACTATACTGTGACTTTTTATGCCTTACTATATTATGTTGTTTTTATGACTTTATATGCCTTACTATATTATGTTGTTTTTATGACTTTTTATGCTTTACAATACTATTATTTTTTATGCCTTTCTCAACTATGACTTTTTTATGACTTTATATACCTTACTACATTATGTAGTTTTTATGCCTTTGCATTACTATGACTTTTTTATGACTATTTATTCTCTTTTATATTATGACTTTTTATGTCTTACTATAATATGACTTTTTATGCCTTACTATACTATGTAGTTTTTTATGACGTTTTAAGCCTTACTATACTATGACTTTTTTATGACTTTTTATGTCTCACTATACTATGACTTTTCTTTTTATGCCTTACTATACTCTGTAGTTTTTTTTACTTTTTATGCCCTACTATATTATGTAGTTTTTATGCCTTACTATACTATGACTTTTTATGCCTTGCTACACTATGTAGTTTTTTTTTTACTTTTTACGCCTTAGTATACCATGACTTTTTATGCCTTACTATAATATGTAGTTTTTTATGACTTTTTATACCTTAATGTACTATGACTTTTTATATCTTACTGTACTATGTCGTTTTTCTGACTTTTTATTCTTTACTATACTATGACTTTTTATGCCTTACTAAACTATGACTTTTTCTATGACTTTTTATTCTCTTTTATACTATGACTTTTTATGTCTTACTATACTATGACCTTTTATGCCTTACTATACTATGACTTTTTATGCCTTGCTATACTATGTCGTTTTTTTGACATTTTATGCCTTACTAAACTGTGATTTTTTTATGACTTTAATGTCTTACTATACTATGACTTTTTAAGCCTTGCTATATGTTGTTTTTATGACTTTTTATGTCTTACTATAATATGACTTTTTAATGACTTTTTATGTCTTACTATACGATGACTTTTCATGCCTTACTATACTATTAATTTTTCATGACTTTTTATACCTTAATATACTATGACTTTTTATGACTTTTTATACCTTACTATACTATGACTTTTTATGCCTTGCTATATACTATGTCATTTTCTTGACATTTTATGTCTTACTAAAATATGACTTTTTTATGACTTTTTAAGCCTTACTATATTATGACTTTATAATGACTTTTTATGTCTTACTATACTATGACTTTTTATGCCTTACTATACTATGTTTTTTTT
>NW_019524870.1:0-933 GCF_002814215.2 Seriola lalandi dorsalis
CATTTTTATGCTCTACTATAATATGACTTTTTTTGGCATTTTTTTGCCTTACTATACTGTGACGTTTTTTGCCTGACTATACTATGACGTTTTTTGCCATTTTTATCCCTTATTATAATATGACGTTTTTTGAAATTTTATGCCATACTATACTATGACGTTTTTTGCCATTTTTATGCCTTATTATACTATGATGCTTTTGAAATTTTATGCCATACAATACTACGACGCTTTTTGACATTTTTATGCTCTACTATAATATGACTTTTTTGGCATTTCTTTGCCTTACTATACTGTGACGTTTTGTGCCTGACTATACTATGACGTTTTTTTGTCATTTTTATGCCTTAGTATATTATGACATTTTTTGAAATTTTATACCATACTATAATATGACGTTTTTTGCCATTTTTATGCCTTGTTATACTATGATGCTTTTATGCTGTGATATTTTTGCGCCATCCTAAACTATGACGTTTTTTGCCATTTTTATGCTCTACTAGAATATGACTTTTTTTGGCATTTTTATGCCTTACTATACTGTGACGTTTTGTGCCTGACTATACTATGACGTTTTTTGCCATTTTTATGCCTTATTATACTATGACGTTTTTTGAAATTTTATACTATACTATGACGTTTTTCCATCCATACCTTCAGCTGTAACACAGCCAAAATGATCAGCAAATCAAAAAAGAAAAGTAAAGAAAATGTCCAAAAAAGGACATTTGGTAGGTTTGAGCAGAACTGAAGTGGTTTAAGAGATTTATGCAAAAAAAAGCAGAAAAAAATATTGATATATGATGATTTTATAGCATTTTCTTTGTGTGTCCTTTTTTGGACGCGAGGAACCCCAGAGTGTACAAAATGTGTTACCAGTGTATAATAGACCTGTAACAGTAACTGACATTAGACTTTAAAAATATGTAAAAA
>NW_019524870.1:2224-22051 GCF_002814215.2 Seriola lalandi dorsalis
AAATTGGAATTTTAACACCAAAAGTCATAGCACCCCTTTCGGGATCGAGACGCACGTTTTGATGTATATATTACCGGGGTTTTCTCAAAGCTGCGGGACAAGTTACGTGCCGAAATTTGGCGGAAGAATAATAAACCCGAAACAGAATATCAATAGATGCCTCGGGGCTCTGCCCCGAGGCACTCCTCTCAGCTATTCTAGCTGTAGAGGAGTGCCTCGGAGCTGAGCACCCGTGGCACTAACTATGATAAATATTAGACCTGCTAAGCATAAAGTATACCACTAGCATTTTGGCCTGACCACAACAGCGAATTTTCCTGACTGACTGGTTGACTGACTGAGTGATGGTACTTCGACCACTGCTCAGTGGAGTGCCGAGCCGCAGTCTAGGCTTCTCACTTCTATGAGGAATTATACATTCAAACAGAGGGAGTTAGACAAAATAAAAGTCTCTCTCTCACTATTGCTGTAATAAAGGCAAAGGCCTGAAAGAAATACTTGAAAAAATGAAGCTTTCTAACTCTTTCTCTCTGAGTGCTTTATAAATTCATACAGCTGAAATGAAAGCTCTGTCTTTGTCTTTCATTTATGTGTTTGGTGATTTTATCAGATGATGTTACAGTTATAACATCAGGATTTGACCATAGGTGGTCCAGACATATACTAGGTTTTCACCTTGTCTAGTTATATTTACTTCACCTCTGCTAAGGGTCAAAAATTAACATTGGACCCCAACTGGTATTCCTTACAATGAGCATACATCCTCAAAGCTGCTACGAAGTGGCTGGAGAATCTTTTTTTCTGTTGTTATTGGAAGGTCACAGATGTCTCCAAAACAGTAAATCACAAAATCATGTTTTCATACACAACAAAACAGCAGCACGTACAAGGGATCATATAGAAACCTTCAGAACATTTCGTTTAAGTAAGTATTTCCTTAACAGTCAAATCATAAAATTTACCATCACCCATGGTGGGACATCTGCGGTCAAGCTGGGTGACCTTGCACTATTAGGTCTCCCAGTACCGGATAAACCCAAACTAAACACAACCGCCCACTTGTTCAGGCCTCCAAACAGACTTGTGTGTTGTTTTGGTGGAAAGATCTGGAGGCATTGTTTACACCACAGAGTTTACAAGGATTGCGAGTCATTACAAGCAGGAATCCAACAAATTTAGATAGGCTCCCTCGTGAAAACAGTGCGATACAGGATTGCAAAACCCTGAAACCCCAGCAGAAAATGCGGAGCAGAGATCAGAAAAGCTAAAATAACTTACTATTAATCCAGTTTTTGTTTGATTTTCAACTAAACACTGAGTGTCCTATTGTATTGAATTTATAATGGATATCTTTATCATCAGTATGCCAAACAGTCCCACCATCTACATGCCCTGCCTTTGATTCGACAGAGGCAGTTTTGATGAGGGGGCGGCCATGCCCCGGGGCCAGCCCTACTGGTTTTCCCCTTGCAGGGCTAGATAAACCAGCTGCATCACTATAAATGTCATAACATGGGATTTTTTTTTTTTTTTTTGCCCTCCCAAATTAGCATGGAAATGAAGTGGAAAATGGGATATAAATGGAAATGTGGGTGAGGAGGGGGCTGGTCCCAACAATAGGCGGGTTTGCACAAAACCAGCGCTATGTGGGCAGCGAACGAGTGAGGGAGAGAGCGAGAGAGACATCAACAAGGCTCTTCTGTGTCTCCTTAAAGCCATCCTGCTTTTAGAAGAAAACAATGTCTCCCACAACACTCTTTGGTCTCCTCGATGTGCCTTTGGCCAGTAACAGAGGGCCAGTTTTATGGTGTGAATGTGTGAACACACATGAATGTGAATACATGCAGATTTGCATGTGTCAGAACAATGTTGCCCCCACTTGAATATCTAATTTGACGCCATAGCAAGTGTTTTATTCACAACAAATCCCATAAAAAGACCAAAATATTGAACTGATCTGACTAACAACTTATCTGTGTATCCAAAGTGTGTGTTATATTTTATTCCTCTGCATTAAAGATCTTTGTTGTTGTCCAAACAATTACATACTATTAAACTATTAAAACCAAACAATAAGTGACAATGTAGCACTGTCTGACATGTCTCCTTCATCACAATGAACACGAGCACTGCAGTTTATTTTGAGTTAATCCCACATACACTGTCCAGCTGCCTTAAAAACTCACTGCACCAAATATCAGTTTCTTCACAGCTGAAAAATGTCCCCAACAAAAGCACCATTTTCTCCTGTTTGAGTAAGATTTAGTAAAAACTATATTATCCTCCTGTTTTAGGAAAGTACAGAACATTTTGTTTTAAAATAAAACTATAAAATAGTCACATGCTTTTAAATATTTCCATTTTTAGTGGGAAGAAACAAACACAGACTAACATTGTTGGTTTTGGCAAAAAATGACACAATAATGCCAGCCTTATTCTTTGACAGAACAAATAAAATGCTGCCAATCACACTTTATTCATATACACTTTGATGATGAAGTGATTGATGATTAAGTAATAGGAGTAAAAAGTCTGTAGAAAGACAAACTATATAGTAAAACAATGAGAGATTAATGCATGCCACAATAAAGTAGCCTAGTAAGATAGAAGACTAAAATGTGAATAAAAACAATGTAAAACAAATAAAAAATTAAAGTAGATAAAAGACAATTAAAGGAAAAAAATGAAAAATTCAATAAAAACTGACACATTTCAACATTTTCAGCTACTCGCGATTCTTTGATATTTTGACCTGCCTCAAACTATCTAAATTGGGGTTTTTTTTGTAGTGTGTGTGTGTGTGTGTGTGTGTGTGTCTGTGTGTCTTTGTGTGTGTCTGTGTGTGTGTCTGTGTGAGGAAGAGTTTAGAGTCAGCTTTGTGTTTTAACTGGCAGCTCAGCTGGGCCGGTGCAGCTGCATGGCAGCCACTTCTCTACAGGGCTGCCAGTCAAAAACACCCCTATAAATGCTATTGTGCTCACCTGATTGATCTTTCACAGGCCCAGGGCAGGCCAGACAGGCTGACTTTGGAGGGGAATGGCAAGGAATGGTCGGTGAAAAAACAAGCGAGCCAGTGTCTGCGGCAGAGGAGGTTGGGCCGCAGGTGGCTAGGAGGCACGCTTGGGTTGGCGCACTAGCTCTCGTCAGATGCCAACAGTGACATTTCCTGACTATGGCTATACACAAGCAGGCATCCCAGCAACGGTGCAGTGTCCTGGGGGAATGATGAACAGGCCTTGGGCGGATGTTACAGCACACACAGGGAAAGAAGTGGGAGATGTATGGGAGCGCACATACGTGGACGCATGCATTAAACATGAAACACACTCTCTCATAAACACACTAATAAAGATCTCTTTCTATTTCTTTCTTTCTTCTCGCACACATACACACACCTCTACTGAAGCTCATCTGTTGCTGGGGGGGGGGCTCAACCCAGGCAAGCGAAGCCTGTCTGGGGTGCTGACTGAACATCACTGCCAGGAATTCCACAGGGGTGGGTGGTGCACGGGCGGGAAATCACTCGACGTGTCTCTCTGGACTAAAGCCCGGCAGGCAGTGACAATCCCCTGCACCAGCCTCAGGAGCACAAGGCCAGGAGGTGTAAATCAAAATCTTGGAACCATCTCCTGGCTAACAACCATTCATGTTAAGAGAGGTGACTCACAAATCATCTTTTAGCCTTCTTGTGCACCAGAGTTGAAATACAGTAGGTTCACTACTCATAGTTTAAGGCACTGACGTGTCTGTTCAGAGTACTTTAATGCCTTAGGTCCTGGCATTTTTGAAAATCATGCACCAAACATAGCTGGCCCTATTTTTTCTGGAGTTATTTTCAGGTATGCATTGTTTGCTGCAGAAATTAACTCCTGGTTGTAAATCAGGCACCTTCGATTTAGCACAGACAGGACACAGGGAAGCCCTGGAGGGCAGGGGGGGTTGAGATTTGGCAGCATGGCGTAGTAAGGATGTGAGATAAACAGGGAACGTGCGTGTAGTTGATATTATTTTTGGTCACTCTGGAAGAGAAACTTGTCTCTTGGTTCAGACACACAAGCAAGTTACAAGGGCATGTGGAACAATAACACAAATACACACAGACTGCCCTGCGTTTCACACAATGAGTGTTTGCATTGGGAATCATTTTCCAGTTGGTGTGGCACGTGAGAGAAGCTGCTCTTCCTCTGACGCTCGTTCCGCAGTCCAAACAAACCCGGCTCCCTGACGGCCTGCAGCCTGAGAGTGAGTCGCGTTTGTTTTCATGGTCCTGTGACGCCCAACGTTCACAATGAGAACTAATGTCATCCATGTCACGTGAAAGGTCAAGTATGAACTCTTCAGAATGTTTAAATTTAGAACAGCTACATTGGGTATTTTTATATTAATACCAGATCACACGATTATTTGCTTGTGACAGGGGTCGCTCGTAGTGACAACCCCACAGATGATTATCACTCGTCTCTGCAGTTGCCCTCAGCTATGTGAAGTTTAGCATCTTTCAGCTCACTGTTTTGGTTTTCTAGGCTGCAACTTCACTGTTCTCTTACTCCTCTCATCGATGGAGTTTCCAGCAGCCGTTCTGGCTCTAAACACCCACTGTTACACAACCTGCTCTAGCAGACAAAGTTGCTAGTTGCTAGCTGTTTTTCTAGTGAACTTTCTATTGATTAAAAGTAGAGATATAACACAGTTTTTCCAAACAGCCACTTGTGCATTGAATGAATACAGCAGAAAGAATGAACAAAGACAAATAAATAAACATTCCTTTTTTTTTTTGTGGGGAGGAATTTATATGTTGGCACAAATGGACAACCCATATGGTTTGGTTTTGGTTTTGGCATTGCTTGGCAAAGCAGAGCAATGCTTGTTATGGGAATCCATTACATTCTCAGCAGGGCTGCGGCTGCTGCACGCACACTGTGGACCGCAGCTAGGTGAAGATGGGCGTTTTTATGAAAGGAACCGAGAGTTGATTAGCATCAGCGCAGTGGCAGATAAACTCACACACACAAAGTGTTTAGACAGAAGAATAAAGATACATTAAATTTGCTTCATTGGTATCGTAGAGAAACCGATTGTGATAGCAGAATCATAGCGGCAAAATTTTTATTATGTTACAGTGAAGTAAAGACACAACTAGAAAAACCCTGCTCAACTAAAACCATCAGTGTACATTTGCAATCATTAACCATTATTGATTAATATTTCAAATCTAAAAATGAAATAATTTCTGTTTGATTTTTTGGAGAGAAGAGACATGGGAGAGAATTCTTATCCATAACTTAGACATGGACAAGATGTCTTTAAAGTGCTCAGAAAACAATGGAAGTTTGAACATCTGCAAATCTATGACAACCAGAGACATGCCATGTGCTGATAAAGATCATGTGATGTGATTGAAAGCTCCAGAACAACAGTGAGCTGGTTTTGTCAATTGTTTATTCCCTTATTGTTTCCTGTGCATGCAAAAGGAATATGGCTTACAGTGTGCCAAGGTCACATCAGTATGTATGTTAGTATTTGTTTTTTTTACAATTAAAACTGTTTCAGCCTTGAGTTGAGGAAAAAACAACATGGTATAATTGGATTTTTGGATCATGGATCATGCTTCCAGTAAGTCCCGGTGTGATGTCCTTGTTGTTATCAAAGATCTTCATTTGTTTATCAGTCACCATCAGCCTTATCAGGAGCGAGTGAGGAGAAGGAGGGAGGAGAGAGGAAGGCGAGGCTCCAGAGAGAGGAAGAGAGGAAAGACGGAGAGGTGTTGTCGACGAGCCTTTCACACAACACCATCCCCCCACAGACGCCTCGGCCTCTGGCTCCTTCTGTCTCTTCTCTCTCTCTTTCTCACTCTATCTGTATAATTTTCTTTCACTCTCACTTTCATCATTCAATCTTTATTTTCCCTATTTTTTTTTTTAATCTCCTTTGCTTTACTCCTTTCTGTCTTTTAATTCCTCTCATGAAAGTATTTCACTCTTTCTGAATATTTCTCCTCATCCAGCTCCATTTCAGCACATCTCACTCTGTCTCTCCATAACTAGAACAGCTGAAGCTATAATAACATTTCAGCCATCCATCAAGCACAGCCTGCTTTGATCAATAAGCACTTTGACTCCACTCCACTGAACTTAAAATGTCTCCCCTCTGTCTCTGTCAGTACTTATCTCTCTGCTGACAAAGCTATATTAGACACAAGGGTGGATGACTATTACAATAGATTTCACAATGCATTTCAGTACTGTGTTGTGTGTGTGTACTGTAAATGAAATACATGGGAGGTGATCTATGGCCGGAGTCTATGTTCTTTAAGATTCCAATTCATCGTAAAGGATCTAAAGAAGTTGTAAATCTTGTGTAGGCTGCATCAGCACTATAGTAGAGGTAGGTGTATCACAGTGTAGGTATTTAACACGGGCTGTTTCTGCCCCCTTTCATTTAAAGATGTCAACCGCATGTGAATTAAAAACACATGTGCTTCTCAAACACGTGCCGCGTTTCAGAAGTCCACTTTCTTTTCACGTTGAATTCTGTTTGAGATCACATGTGACAGTTCAGACGTAAAACTTTTGACTCACGGATGAAAAGTGACACTGGACCGAGGCGAGGGGGGATGTGTTTCCACATGAGAAACTTTCTTTTATTGACTTGAAATCATATCAATATTTTTCACATGTGAGAAGTTAATTTCGCATAGAGAGAGGGAGATGATTCATAAGTAAAAAAAAAAAAAAAAAAAAGGCATTTTTAAATGGAAAATGTTGAATTTCATGCCCAAACAGCTGACATCCTTTCGTGTCACGTGGGTTACCACGTGCAATTTTCTTTTTTTGCCAAGGCAGGAATTTGTCAATACTGTGTGGTTACAATACAATAATCTTGAGTCATGCTTTAATATTTGGGACAAAATTAGGCAACGGAAATTAAATACAGGGGGAATCTAACCATCAGCAGAAGCTCTTTCTATAATTTTTCTCCTAGCTCTTAAGAAGGAGGTCTCAGCATAGCAAACTCTGTCCTTTGTGGCTTATGACCCTTCATCACAGGTTCTGCTTGTAGTGTGGAAAAAATATTGAGCAATTCAACTAAGGACTGATTTTTCCTCCTTTGACTGTTTCATTTGAAGGAGTCTGGCTAAATACTTCCTCTTTCTTTATTTTTTTTTTGTTGTAAAAAACATGCCAATCCAGTTCGAACACATGTTTTCAACATGGTCATAAAAGACTAAATCAAATCATAGAATCTTAAACCTATACGTGTGAACTAGACAAAAAAAAAAAAAAAATCTATATGCAGCTAAATAGCCTACAACAAAAAGAGAGAGATCACCTAAAGGGGCTATTTGTAAGTTTTCTCTGCCACCAAATGCAGTTTCTTGCCGGGAGGTGATTGTGGCTTGGCAAGAGCTTCGGCCATTGTATCGTTTACAAAACAATAGGTTATAACAAGGATCCTCTCTACAGAAGATACCGCATTACAGGCAGCACCACCGGTATGAAATGGGACACAGTTCCGGTTTCCTAAGTGGGCGTTGTCCCCCAACCCCTCCCTCATGCCAAGGCAACTGGCATGAAGTGTGACAGTAGCTAATATTAAAATCTATCCATGTCTCTGGGAAAGAAAAGACAGATGCGTTTTTCTAGTTATTAAAGCCTATTGCTGCACAAAGCTCGGGCAATTTTAACAATAGCTGATGGATTACTTGTCCCTGCCAAAAGAATACAACAATAGACAATACAACACGGATACAGTACAAATTTGCGCCTTTTTTGCCGCTGTTTTTATCTACTAACGACATCTGATCAGCCCAATGCAAAATCATGTCAGTTTAATAGGCTAATAATCTGTTTTAGCAATTGTTAAGCAATGAAACATGTTTTATTTAAGTTTTAAAGTTTAATCCATGGTTTCACGTATAAGTAAGTCATTCTGGTCCATCTAAACATCTGGTTATCGGTTGGCAAACGATGTCAGCAGTCGACAGATCTCGTGAGAGTATTGCACCGAGACAGAGGCAGGTCTCGAATAAAGTTAATTTTCTCCTGATCTGTTCGTTTGAAAAATTTAATTTACAACGTTTATTGGGTCCAATATTTATTTCGGTGACTATGGAGCGAAAGAATCGGTGATAATCTGTGATCTCGTTCATTTCACCCATTGGAACGAACAGACTCAGACCTGCTTCCGGTCTCCACCTCCCCGCCCCAACCCACGTCACACAGATACAGGAAATAATCGGAAATGAAGCGTTTCGGTTTCTCTACTGTCTCTGGTTATAATATGCACTGAGCGGCGCTACATCTTCGGGCGAGGTTAGAGGCTGCAGTGAGTCACTATCGGAAAGGGATGAGACGGGCCGGGGCTAGCTGGTTAGCATGCAAACTTCAGGAGAAAAAAAGTCCAACTCTGGTGACAGGGGAGGAATCAAGTTTGATGCTGAACTGGCAACGTTTCTTCTAAACTAGTAGGTAAACAGCTGTTAATGCTAACGCTAGCTATGTGGAAATAGCAAAACTTACAAATAGCCCCTTTAAGTAATTTAGCCTTGGGATAAAAGCTATCATCAGTGTGCCAACATGCTCACAATGACAACGCTATGCAGACGTGTAGAGGGTGTGATGTTCATGATGTACCATGTTCACCATCTAAATTTAGCATGTTAGTATGCTAATGTTTTCTAATTAGGACTTTCAATTTATCTTTGAGTTCATTGCAGCGGTTTCTGATGTTTTTCACTTGACCCCAGGTTACGGCCTTATTGTAGAGTTCAACCAAAGAGTGACTTTACCCTCCTCTATTGATTCATGTGGCCCTGTGAGACCCTTTCTGAGGGAACCAGTGTTTTAGTCTATATGCGTACAGAAGAGTGTATAAAGTCCCTCTATCCATCCATCCAACAAGACATTTTCTGCCACTTATCCAGGGTCTCTCTCCCCAGCAATGTTTTCCAGCTCCTCCTGGGGGACCCCGAGGTGTTCCCATGTCACATGAGATATATATAATCTCTCTCGTGTTCTGGGTCTGCCCTGGGGTCTCCTACCAGTTGGATGTGCCTGGAAGACTTCCAATAGAGGGTGCCCAGGAGGCATCCTGATCAGATGCCTGAACCACCTCAACTGGCTCCTGTCAACTTCAAGGAACAGCAGCTTTACTTCGAGTTCCCTCCGGATGTTGGAGCTTCTTATTCTATCTCTAAGCAGCTACTAGGCGTGTACATAGAGTTTATGTAGTGCCTTAAATTGAATGAAACAACTACTAAACAACTATAATGATCTACTTTTGTAATATCCTCGAGCCAGTCCACTCAGTGCTGGCTGCACAGAGCAGGGTTGATGTAATATTTATAGCCTGTTGTGTACATCTAAATGTGCATCTAAATATCATTAAGCAGGAAATAACATGTGCAGCATCACCTGTTATGGATATTGAATTAGATATCAACAGAATAGAGAGGAAGAAGAGGACAGTGCACATGCTCTGAAACTCCTTATTGTCCCTGTCTCTGAATCTCAATCACCAGGCCACTGAAACCAAACTCAGATCCCATCACAGCCTTGTTTCCTGCTTCTGCTCCTTTTGGCTGTAGTTAGACAGTTTAATTTCAATAAGCAACAAGCCTCTCACCATTCTGTCGGTCTTGTGTACAAAGCTTCGTGGAGAACTTTAAATCCTGTTGGTTTTGTGTGGCATAGACTTAAAACCACAAGAATGTAGGAGTGAATATTCCTGAGCAGATTTACGTCAGTTTTGATGTACAGGTCTCCTGCAGAGGTAGGGCCACTTTTTCCTGCCTGGCTGCGATCACTGCTTGTCATTAGTGGTGGAGGCAGAGACATGAAATGAGGTAAACAAAGTGAGGTTCTTTGAGTTTGTCCGGGCAGGAAAAGAAAAACATGTCAGGACTTTTCGTGCCAGGGCAGGTTTTTATGAATGGAAGTTTTTCTCTTTTTTTCTAACTTTCCCTCTCTCTTTTTTGTGAATGAAAAACAACTGGAAAATCCAGTATAAAAGCCTACAGTCTGCCGGGAGATGATTGGCTGCTGTAGCACAAGCTCCGCCCACCGTTGCTAGGATCCCGGTTACCAGACTTCTGATTGGCTCGCTGAAGGAACCGAGACTTCATTCATAAGTCAGTGTATTCATGCGGACAATGGTAAGAAATTCGAGCCCTTGAAAGAGGAAATCCACCAATCACGAGCCTTCTCTGGCCCGAGCTAGAAAAGCAAGTCTCCCTATTATCCCCAAATCATGTCTGTTCGAGAAATGACAGCACAGCTGGCGCTCTAAAGTCACCCCACTTCAGCAGAGACTCATTCAAACTCACTCTTAACTGCGAATGTCAGTTATCTTTTATCTTTAACAGGGTTTGGTTTTGTTGCTGTGACTCGACTAAAACGCAACATCTGTTTCCCCTCACAGTTTCAGAGCTGGACTGTTTCCTAAAGAAAGTGGAGCCTGGCAATCTGGGCAGACGTGGCAAAAAGCCCAAGAAACAGAACAGGCCAGTAAATAACGCTCATTATTCATCGGGTACGCGCTTTATGACATGTTTTTAAAACAGAAAGCGCAAAATAAACCCCCAAAAAAACAGAATTATTCTACCAAAAAAAAGTAAGGGAAAATAGTTTCTCGAGGTGCAAAACTAGCTTCACCTGAAACTTGTAGGTAAATGTGACGAGCTGTCTGTCACATACACACACACACACACACACACACAAAAGAGATTTGTAAAGAGTTCAGCAGCCCGCTGGGTAATCACTTGCCATCACTTCCCCTCGGCATTTTTTGTGAATGGAGCTCATTATGCATGCAGCCTCCACGCAGCTCCATTCACAAGCAACGCTCCCTCCTCTCTGTGCAGGCTGCGTGGATCTCACTCACTTCAGCCTAAATGACCACAAACGGTTAACGGATGGATTATAAGATGGATGGATATTTGGACCAGCAAGTGCCTTACACTTTAGCAAATGTACGTATGGATGAACTCTTCTGTTACTTCAGTGCTTTTGTAAAAAAAAAAAAAAAAAAAAATGTGTGCGTGCTTTTTAATGACTCGACTACCGGGCTTTATCTCTCTGTCGTCTCGCGTCTGCTTGCACGAGTTTTTTTTTTTTGCTGAAGCAGCTGTGTATGTGTGTGTGCGCGATAGAAAACAATTCCTTACCCCCGCTCAAAACTACCACAAAATCCTCCTAAAGTGAAGCATAGCAAGTGGTGCATTTAAAAATGTTTTTCCAGTGGGATAGTTCGGTTGTAGAGCGTGTCAGTGTGGTGCCAAATGGTCACTTTCTTCAGACGCAAACAGCGCGTTTGTTTTTCCAAGATCTCCTCCACAACTGAGAAATGTGTTGTTTTCTAAGGAGCCCGGTGTTCACCTTTAGCTGCAGTAGGCTCCCGTTTGTAACCCATTACAAATTATTACAACTTAAATGTTGTTATTTACGTCAGAAGTGGTTAGCTCCTGCATCACTTTTAGTTGTGTTTTTTTTTCTCTCTCCACGCCACAGCTAAACATGGAATTATCTGTTTCGACACTAATGTGTTGGCAAATGGAGTCTTGTTTCTCACTTCTCCTCTCTTTTAAAATCTATGGGTTTTGCAGAAGTCGCAAGGAAATGGGCCCCTAAATAGACTGTTGATGGCAGCGAAAAGGAAATACATGGACACAGAATTACCCCCTCAGGAATCTGAAGGTAAAGTAGTGGAAGTTCACGATTTTGGCCTCTAGTCTCTTTACATGACACATGTTTACATCACGGTCTATGAACCCCAGGCAATGCCAGTTTGTATCTTAGTAACTGTATTTAAATATCATGGGGTTAAGACACATATTAGTAAGCAATAAGTCTACTGAGCTGTCAGCTTGTCAGTCTGCAGTGTATTGATTGTATTTCTTTCTCTCTCTTCAGACCTCTTCCAGGATTTAAGCCAACTCCAAGAGACATGGCTCACAGAAGGTGAGAAATGCCTCCTGGCTGATTTTTTTTCTCTCCCCCCCCCCCCCCCCCCCCAAATTTATGCTTCTTATGTGATTATGTCCACCATTTATGACAGTCATGAAGGTTGTTGGCGGTGTGTCTGTCTGGAAAGACTGGTGAACACAGAAGCCTAGGAGCTTCCAGGTTTTCTGTCAGTACAACAGTGAAACAACAAAGTTTCATTAATGCACTTTTATTGAAGTTGTTTCTCATAAATCTTTGGCTTTGGTGGAGGGGAAAAAAATGAAAAAGATGTTGCTGTGTAGACTGTTGTTGGGAAGCCCAAACTTTCTGATGCAACACACATGCTCATAAACCATACAACACTGCAAAAAAAAAAAAAAAAGGCCAGAGAGAACACAGACGGGACATTATTAGCTTTGAGCATGTCCTATTTTGGCCATGTTGGCATGCAGTATGCTTGCCAGCCAGCAGCCAATGCAAACAAACAGGCTATTTGGCTTGTGTCACTCAAAGGCACATAGCGATGAAATGAGGCCCAGTCAGAGGCAATTGTCAGCTTGTAGACTTAATAATTGCAATGATGACATGAGCCCTAATAGAGTAATTATACTGTATGTCAGGATGCAAAGGGGGGGGCAACACAAGCCGTGAGTCATTGTGCCTGTTTTTGGTGCTAATCTGGAGGCCAACAGTGGCAAGACAGTGGGTCTAAAATGAGAATTGCACCAGGAGGTGTGAATTTTGTTGTGTTGGTTGCTTTGATGTGGAGGTTTAAAGGGAAACTCCACTCATTTTTGACGTTTATAGTCTAACCTGAATGAACCCTGTTTAAAGCCCCCCCCCCTTCCTCTCAAAAATGCATTTTTGCTTATTGTTACTTGACTTGTCTGTTTGACCTTCACTGTGCAGTATGATGCACGTCCAGAGTTATACGGCCATTCTCACATTTCATCTGCTGAGGAGAGAAACGTTTGTCTGTGCTCACCTTAAATCTCAGTTTAAAGACTGCATGTAAAAGCAATTTTGTGACATCATGACAAGTTATGAGCCAGTTGTGGTCCGATATGCAACTTATACACACTGAGAGTGGACTTTTGAGTGAAGTGGGAGACGTCTTGTGTCTCAGAGTTAAAGTTTTGAAATGAAAAATACTTGCATATTCATAGATTGTTCAAAAGGGATAAGAAAATAGATAGATTTGAGATTTTTTTTAACAAGATTCATTATTTGTGAAAAGAATCTATACAGATTAATATTTCAGGCAGAGTGCTTTTTATATGTCTGGAGGAAATCTTAAATTTATGGCAGAGATTTGTCTTTGTAAATGCTGTTTTAATGAAGTGCATACTGTATGAAGTGTGTGGGTGGTGCTCTCTTATCGCTACAGCAGAATTTCATAATATTTCTAATGATGAGGAATTGCTTATGTCACATTTAAACAGTACAATGAGTCTCAGTGTTGACTTTAGGTCATGCATAGAACACAACAGGTCAGCTAATATAGGGAGGTGAGGTGATTTCAATCAGTGACACTGTGGAAGTGGTCGCATCTGTCTTAAGACAGGACAGACATTTAAATTGAGCCCACTCCCTGAGCGGTCACTGTTTATGACAAACAGTGCTGTATGCACATCAGCCTTCTCGCCTTTTCACATGCAGCGTCAAACACCAGCAAGTTCACTTCACACCAGCGTCTCACGCAGACAAAGACAAAGAGCCAGAGCCAATAAAACGGCAACAATGGGTGTTGCTTCAAAGTTGGATCCTATTTGTATTCACAGATTTTAGCTATAAAGGCCATCCTTAAAGGATTAGTCCACCCCCCCCCAAAAAAAAGGTTGTGAGATATTCCACTACAATGATGGTGAATAAAATTCTGTTTATAGCGCTGAAAACTTAAAAAAAAGAAAAAAAAAAAGAAAAGTCTTTTTCTGGGGAAGAAGCCACAGATTTCACTGTGGTCAGTTTTCACTGGAACTACTTTCAGTCAGTATGAACTCTGATGACAGCATGTTCCCTGGATGTCGTAGAGCAGCGGGGGCAGAAGGTTTCGAAGAGGTTGTTTGAAATGCCATTTGTCATATTTGTGGAGGCCACCATCTACATTACACTCACCTCCACTGTGTACTGGTGGCAGCAGAAACAGTATTTCAAATCCCGGACAAATAAAACCAAAACTATTTGAATGAATGAAAATTAATTTAAATATCGTTCAGAAAGTATAGAAACTTTGATGAACCACCTCTTTAAAGGGAAATATGTACTGACTTAACAAATTGGGTGGTAGCTTATTGTCGACTCAAGTCAAAAATAAAAGGAAGGAGCAGGACAGAAAGATGGAAGTGTAACTTTATCAAAGTGTTACTTAACCCTAAGTACTGGCTTGTTTTCAGCTTCCCCGGCGAAGACCTCTCCTTTCCTGTTGCATTAATTAAAGACCTTATCATGACTGATTGCAGTTGTGAGGGATTCACCAAGATTGTAAAAGCTGGTTAGCTGAAGGGAGTTTTTTTTTTTTTTTTGCCAAAGGAGAGCGGAAGCCAGAGAGAGACAGAACGGGTGAAGTACTGAATGGCAGGAGTTCAGGAGCTTGTCACATCTTGTCTCATTTTGGCCTTTAGGTTTATATGACTGAAGCTGCTTAGCTCCGCCCAGGATCTCCCACTGAGAGAAAAAAAAAAAAAAAAAAGTCATTCAAGGTGCCTGGAAGCATCAGGGAGAACATGCGTCTGTGCTCGTATAAACACACTTTCCTTCTTGTGCTGACTTGCATCTCAAAGCCCCTGACGAGGTGTTCCTGGAAACAAATCAGATACACATGCAAGCGCTCATACACGCACAGGAAAGTGTACAGACGCAAACATGCACACCGGGGGGGGGGTTGCGATCATGTCTGATGGTCATCACCCGTGTTTCTTTTCTCCTGCGTCTTTTATGAGGTCCAGCATGTTCCACTCTGGACATGTTGAAACTAGTGGAAGTGATTGATTGTTGGGTCTGCACAACTAAATATTGGCCCCTGCTTTGTTTCATACAGCAGTTTTATTTCTCTCCCCTCCCCTGAGGCTAAAAGAGCGAAAATTTAAAAGGGGGTAATATTATTATGGTATAGTAGGCCACAGGATGCGGCGTTATGTAAGAAATCAATGTAATTTATCTGAACATGCTCCAAAACGTCGTCATCCGGTTTCCTCTGCACAGGAAGGAGGAGTGTGACGACAAGAAAGTGGATTTGAATTTCTTATTTCCTCTTTTTGTCCTCTGTGTCTGTTGCTCTCTAGCTCTCGCTCTCTCTCTCTCTCTCTCTGAGTTTTGGTTTCTGTCTTGTGTATCATTGTCTGGAAACTGTATCAGAGGATGAACTGAGAGAGGAGAGGCCAGTAAGGTTGAATGCTGGGTGAGATTTTGAGTCTTGAGTGAGGTTACAATCAAAAGCTGTGGTTTGTTGGCATCTACTTTTAGAGAATAATATGGAGATACTTCTAAATAAAAGTTCTATTATGTATTTGTTTATTTTTAGTGAGTGAATGGAGTTGAAGTACCTGCCATGTGGTGCCATTTTGTTTTGTAGCCCATTATGCCCCTGATTGCATTCATGCTATTTAATGATAGCCATCAACTTTTCCCTTCCAGTTAGCTTGTACCATGACGCAAGTGTGACTCCCAAACAATGGAAACACTTTTTAAAAAAGCCAGAAACCTGTGGAGCTGGAGGAGTGCCAGGTTTAAAGGTTTGCTAGCCCCGGTCCTGCTCTGCATTTCTGCGTTTTTGGCCGTTAACTCAAAAGGTAGCATGTAATGCCAGTGAGCTCATTCCTCAGTGGGTGAATCTGACCTCCTCACCCCTGTTAGGGTGTTGGCAGTCAAATGAGTTGGGCTTTTCTAACCTATTTGTGTGACTCAGAGTCCAAAGCTCCAACGGGACAATTGTGAATGGGTTTGGATTCCTAAAAAAAAAGAAAAAAGAGGCATACAATAGTGTCTGTCTAGCTCTGCTGCACCTGGGCTTGGCATCACTGACTCTGCTTTTTCAGTTAGATCCTAGATGAGTTTCATTATGAGAGAGTGCCTGATCAGGGCAACTGAAACTATGCACCACTGCAAGTAATTATTGATCAAATCAAGATATCACACACACATATAAGATATCACCGTATGGACTCGCCTGTTTTTACAAATCATTGTAAACCGACTGTATGTTGTTTCCGAGACATGCATATTTTAAAGGTCCCAAATTCTATAAAGATAGATGTCCATGTGTTGTTTGATTATAAAGCAGTCCACAGAGAAATGCACACAGCCTGTATTCAGAGACTGAGCCTTAAAACCAGCCGTCAGGCAGTCACCCCTTTCAGCCAAGCCCACATGGACCCACCATCCAACCATGCAGGATTTGGTTTCTCTACATGTTAACCTGAAATCTGCTACATTTTTATTAGATCATTCAGAAAACAGAAAGAGAATCAGCCAATCAGAAGAGAGGCTCAGAGCTGACCTGTTGTTAACTAGAGCTGCAGAGAGAAGCATGGTTTTTGGTTCTTAAAAGCACAAATATATGTTCTTATGGATCAACACTTTAAATGAAACACGGTAGAAGTGTAAAATATGAGATCTTTAAGCATCACAGCCTTGAACTCGATATGATGTTGGTTGATATATGACCGGTTTCTATGTCTTAACAGGAACAGTAGTGTTATCAAATCTTTGCTCCATAGAAAACACATTAATTCACAGCTGATAGGAGCCATTTGACAAGAAGTGCTTTAACCTTAACTTTCTTTCATCTCACTCCCCCGCTTCTCCTCTTGCTTTTAGTCCTGTTTCCTTGTTCTCTGTATCCGCTTCCAGTTTGACTCCGAGAGTGATTCCTCGCCCATGCAGCAGATGAAATCCAGACTGCTTTTACACTGTTAGACAATCTAGTCCCTGTACGTCTTGTGACGGTGCTGCTAGTTTGTCACACCCGCTGACAGATTTCCTCACTTGTGTAGCCAGAACAGCCTGTTTAAGCCGTCTGGATTTCTACAGTGGGACTTGACCGTTAGCATGTAGATGTTTCACTAGTTTGGGTGGACAAAAAAGTAGAATAGGATTTATGGAGATTGTGTGTGTCTGTGTGTGTGTGTGTGTGGGGGGGGGGGGGCATCAGTCAATGTGGTCAGTTTTTACATTGGCTGAAATCTCTAACTCAAATGTCTATACTACCAAGAAATGTTAAAGCCACATGGAAGCAGGTTGGCAGGTCAACATGTGTGATGCCGCTCAAGGGCTCCATGTTCTTATGTATTGATCTATGGAGAAGAAAAGTGCTGTGAAGGTCACCTGGATGAAGCCCAGCCAGGCTCTGACTGATTTCAAGTAACAGAAAAAAAAGACAGAATGCGGGAGGAAAGGGAAAGGTCAGATTTTGTCTAAAATATAATAATAATGTTAAAATTATGGTTGTTTTTTTTTTGTCTCCTAATTTCAGCTCAGGTTCCTGACAGTGACGAGCAATTTGTTCCTGATTTCCATTCTGAGAACTGTGAGTACTTTCTATTTCTGTGTCCTCTCAATTTGTCAAAAAAATCTGTTTTTCTGACTCTACTGTGTATTGCACACATTAGATCTTTGTTTTCTTTTTTTCTTTAGTCAGATATTGATCCATGTATTGAGAGCTGTCTCACCCGTATTTGGTCAGTTGGCCTGCTCATGCAAGTCCAGCTCAAGTATGCATGTCATGAGAAAGTGAGAATGAAAGCGGAGGTCAAATTTTGGCTGTGAAACTGCCGGAGGCTTACGCGGGGATACCGTAACTCGCTGATGTTACAGTAATCTCTCTGGCAGACAAAGCTATGCAGAAAACAGAAGGCCTAATGAGCCGGTCATGACGTGAATTTGGATGCCGGCGTTATGTGCTGCTGTCATCCATTTGCATGCCTTTGAAAAGCTGAATGGGTACGGCCCCGGAAACCGGTAAAAAAAAAAAAAAATTTATTCAGGGCCCAGGTACAAAGTTAGCCCTTTGTGCACATCGGAAGGTGTAAAATGGAAAAGCAAATTCCTGGGCGGCACAACTGAGCGGCTATTTGAATGAGTTCCCCTTTTTTGTTGTGCGTCTTGACAATGGCGATTCAGGATCTGGGTGGGAGTATGTGCGTCGCTCCACAAACAGTTTTTTTTTGTTTTTTCTGTCGCATTCAACACACTGCAGGCTTCTCCCTCCGTCTCTAGCAATGACACTGACAGGGTTAGCAACTTAAAGAGAACTCCAGAATAATCTCATCCCCAAAGTAAAACTGACAGCGTTCAGTCCCAGTCAAAGGCACGTCCTCTCACGGAGACCCATGTGTCTTTTGTGTGTAAACATCGTGTGATTTAACCAGCTCCAGGTCACAACTGCCCGGCCCCTCTGTGACACATGCCCTGTGCAACATTGTCACTGTGTGTTCGCCAAACAATGCAGAGGAGGAAGTGCAGATGAACCCCCGGGGCACGCAGAGGTCATGTCTACTTAACCCCCCTGGCCTGTCAGCCAATCAGCTGTCAGGGCTCCGCTAACGGTTGACCTGGGTATGATTTGCAGGGTCACGGGGGCTTCGGTTTGACGGGCAGCTCACTTATACACGGCAGAGACACTCCCGTGTTGACAGACAGTGTCCCTGCTGGTCACAGTCAATAGCCGCAGAGTCTAGTTAGAGCATCTCTATTCAGATTTGATTGATGGGAAATTGAAGCTGACAAGCAACTATAAATATATTCATCCTATGCGGTCTATTAAAGGCATAAAAAGGCATCATTTCCCATACTGAACTCAAAGGCATTCACAAAACCAGACGGTTGTGCTTTTAAAAACAGGTGACTCACCTGTTTTGGAAAGTCTAGCACATAAAAAAAAAAAAAAAAAAAAGCATAAAGCAAAGCCCTAATCCCAGGTGACCGTGATATAATTGAGGCTTCCATTGAAAACGGCACCCTGGTAAAATTAAACATTGTTGTTTACTGAGTCAGGTTGTTACCTGCATGGGTGCGGTGTTGTTGACAGAGAGGTGGAGAGACAGAAAGAGGGAGCCAGCGAAACAGCAAAAGAGGAGACACGAAAACAGAGGGACATGTACGAATGCTAGATTAGGGAAGAGGAGGAGGGGTGGGGGTGGGGTGGGGTGGGGGCAAAGGAGGGATTGTGCAATACCTGCACATCTGGTAAATCTATCTCATCTGGTCCATTCTGCCTTAGTTCACAGCTAACAAGCATGCTCTGTCTGCAGGCTGCCATTGAGGGAAGGTTATGCAAACATGCAACTTTTATGTACTTGCTGACCTGCCTGTGTGTGTGTGTTTAAAGGTAATTGAGCCATTGGTGATAACAGCTCACCATATTTTTTTCCAGTCAACTATTGTGATTGGCCCTTCACAGAAGTCTTAAAAGCTCATCAAGAGGAGAGGAGGATTAATGTTTGGTTTTGGGTGCTGACAGCACCTTCGGGGGCTGATGATGGGCCATCGGACAGATTCTTTTGTCTGTTTACCGCCTCGGGGGAGGAAACACATGGAGGTGTCAGTCAAATTTATAACGCACATAGTTAATTAAAATAGTCTGAACATGTCCCCACTCTGTTTTTTACTAAAAGGCCAGGGTTGGAGCGTTTAGCATGGCGCTGCTTGCGCCAAGAGCTCGTTCTTCTTTGTCCAAGTATGTTGTTTACACTTGGTGCAGCTCGAGAGATGTGACCCATTCATAAATTTTCTTCCCTGCGTGCGTAAGAGGAAGTGTGCCTCTCCTTCCCCCCTCTCTCCCTCTCTCTCCCTCTCTCTCCCTCAGTCCTCGGCTGCTCTCTCCCTCGGTCTTCATTCATAAAAAAGCCCTACAGTACTACAGATCCCCCCTCTCTGACACCCCCCCCCC
>NW_019524870.1:22071-22828 GCF_002814215.2 Seriola lalandi dorsalis
ACCCCCCCCCCCCCCCTGTTCAAGTGGATACTCCAAACCCCTCCCTCCCTTCCTGTGTCTGTACAAACTAAGTTGAATTTAAAAATCTGGACTCCCCCTCCCCCTTTCCCTTTTCCCTCTACCTCTCTTTGCCCCTCTCTCTCTCTGCTCACACACACATTGAGTGTTCCAAGATGTGAACTAATCCAGCGATTTCAGGCCTGTGTGGGACGATTGTTTAGTTTTGTGCATTGCAGTAATTATATAGGAAGTTGTGGCTATAGAATGCCGTTACAGTGCTTTTCACCAGAGCAAGTTAAGCAGGGGAGAGAAGGCAAGATAAAAAAAAAAGGGAGGGACTTCAGGAGTGTATAGAAGAAAAAGAAAGAAAGATATGAACACATGCTCCTTCCAAATCTGCCTCCTCTTTTTGATTTTAATGTGATCTTAATTAAATCTTTTTTCGTCTGTTCTTCCTCTGAATTTCCTTTTTATAGTAAAGTATGCATAATTATGCAATTATTGATAAATTTTCTGGTGTATAAAATGTCAGAAAATTGTAAAAGATGAAGTCCAAAATGGCACTTTCAGACAGTCCAAAACCAAAATATCTTTAATTTACTATCAACATGACAAAGAAAATCAGCAAATCCTCAAAAATGAAAAGCTGAAAGCTCATCATTTTGGCCATATCGGCTAGAAAAAAAAAATTGCCAGTTAATTTTAAGTTGATTGACTAGAAAGAATATATCTATCTAAATCAAGAAAAAGGAGATAA
>NW_019524870.1:22848-23067 GCF_002814215.2 Seriola lalandi dorsalis
GGGGGGGGGGGGGGGGGGGGGGAGGAACGAAACAAGCGAGAGGAGAAGTTCCAGTAACCCAGCTCAAACCAAACCCTCCCAGCAGTGTGTCTCTCTGGCTCTGTGTGTTCTGCTTTGTCATGAATTCACAGCCTTCCTCTTGTTTGGGTTGTTTTTCTGGATCAGAACTGGCCCAATCAGACCCTATTTGGAGCATGGGCCGATGGGTGGATTGAGCCC
>NW_019524870.1:23087-25508 GCF_002814215.2 Seriola lalandi dorsalis
CCCCCCCCCCTTTCCCAACTCCCTCTCTCCTCCGAAAAGAGAAACATGCAACTCTGTGCTCTCCACTTTCCAAAATACAGCTGCTATGCAACAAAGTGCGCAAAAACAAGCCAGGTGCCTGCCAGATATGCACGGATACAGCTCGCTTACTCGCTCCGGGGAGGCGAGGCTTCCTCAATGAGTTGTGTGTTTGTTGCAGTGTTTTGTTTTGCTTATGAGTAAAATGGTTGATTTCTCTGACTTGAACAGATGATTCCTTTTGACAGACTCTCATCCACTTACTCCAGCACACGCTTAAACACACTTGGCCTGATCCCACACACACACACACACACACACACACACACACACACACACACATGCATGCACACACACACACACATGCACACACACACACACACACACACACACACACACAACCTTCAGCCCTGCAGTTTTATGAATGGGTCGGTTGTGAAAGACTGGCTGAGGCAGCACATTGAGTTAAGGGGAGTGAACATTCATTCATGACATTGGGGGCCATTATTCCACCACTAACAACACCTATGAGAGGTGCAGGCCTGTTTTTCTGTCAGCTCTCATCTGACTATAACATTTTTTTTTCCAAGAGCTCAGATTTATTTTTTTAGTGCATGCAACTGTTTTATCTGGTGAAGATCCGTGCTTTCTATTTGCATTTCCTTCCTTTGGTTTAGTCCAACCACATCTTTGGTTGCCTCAAATTTCATACGCTTTCAACTTGAATTTGTTTTGATGTCAGATTCTAGAAAAGACAGCGCACAAGTTATTGCTAGTTTACAGCATTATTCATTCATCTTTAGTCAATCAAGTCCAATTTAAAAAAAATGGGTCTGTAAAGGGCAGGCATGTGGCGTAATAGGCGTTTAACAGCTTCCAGTCGGGAAGTAAAAGCTGAGCTCCTCTGTGTTGATTCAGAACAGCCCCGTCAAAGCCAGGGGGCCGCGGGGATTTGAGCCAGGCAGCGCAGCCCCGAGTGTCCGCAGCATAGCTTTGTGAATGGACAGCAGTGTGTGTTTTATTACAGGAGAGTGGAAGGGAGGTGTGTGTGTGTGTGTGTGTGTGTGTGTGTGTGTGTGTGTGTGTGTGTGTGTGGAAAAGAAAGTTTTTGTGTGCACTGGTGCATCCCTGTGATGCTCATATGCGTGTCTGTGCATTTCTATGTCTGTAGTAGCGTGTTTACTCCAGGAGGATGGCGGCTGATCTTTCTGCAGCTGGAGTGTTTTTCTCTCTTTCGAAAGCGAGCAGAGACCGAAGAGAGGAACAGATGCTGTGCAAATGAAGGGGCGAGGCCATAAAAATAACAGTAGTTAAACTTGAATTAATGACTAATAAGAAGATACTGGGAGAGTGTCAACTGAGTACACATGGCAGTGATGAAGTCCTGTTTGGACATTTTGCCTGTTGAAGGCAACGATCATTCCTATCAGGAGTGATAAGATTGTACAAACCAAGCAAATTTGGTGAGATGTGGAAATACAGTGAGTGCCGCAGACAGGTCAAGAAACACATGCAATCAGAATATTAGACTTGCTTTTAAACAAATCTCCAGGTTAGCCAAAGGTATTAGGGGTATAAAGGCGATCAGTAGAGTTATTTACCAAACCGCTCATTGTAAACATTTGTGCGCATGCAGTTTTCTCGTACAGTTAAAGATTAATCCAACATTTTAAGTGCACTCACTTTTAGTTTTACCTCCAAATGAAGTGTTTTAAATAATCTGGCTAAACTGCATCTAAAGGCTTCACTATGCTTCAAACGTTTGGATTATCGAACAGCTACTTAAACGGCCACTGTGGAATTGGAGGGAGGTGGCTGCTTCTGTCATTTTCTTTTTTTTTTTTTTTTTTTTTTTTTTTTTTTTTCCAAAACCAACAATTTTAAAAGCATTTCCACTACAGGCAGCTGCTGTCCAGGTTGGCAGCGTTTGAACTTCTCTCCCAAGCTCTTTCTTTTATTCTTTACACAACAACCGCCAGTTTTTCGTATGTACGGCTGAGTGCTGCATAATCAGTAGCTTTGGGGCGAAGACAGAGAGAAATCTTTGCCATTATCTGTCGCATGTTGCTCTTTCCTTGGCCTTTTCAACCTGCCTGCAGACATGGTTGGAGGAAACATTACACAGAATAGTTCTTTTTCAAGCTTACCTTACACACAGGACAGTAGTAGGTGTGTGGAGCGAGCTGAGAGCCAGCATATGGCCGTATCGATCCTCGCTGATCCAGGAGAGGAGGAGGAGATGGAGAGGGTTGATAGATCACTTGATAAAGATAAAGCACAGATAAATCAACATGAAGGCGGATAGGGGAAGGAGAGGGGTAAGAGCGGGTCAAACGTGCCGTGAAGCATTACGGTCGAGATCCCGATCGAGGAACTGAGATGGGGTGAAAGGGTGGCTGAGTA
>NW_019524870.1:25528-36556 GCF_002814215.2 Seriola lalandi dorsalis
GGGGTGGGGGTGGGGGGTGGGCTGGGTGGAGTGGGGGGTTTGCGAGAAGAGCAGGAAGACCTGTGGATGTGGCTTGTGTGCTGATAATTTCAAGCAAGGTGTCCCGGGCCTTTCTGTGTGTTATCTCCTTCTGATAAGGCAGATTTCGCCCGCTCGAAAAACACGTACAGGCATGCGTTCCTACATAGGCGAGCTAATGCAGCACTGCACATACACACCCCACCCACCCACCCATCCGGCACATACAGGATACCCTGGTGGGCAGTGGGAGCTCATTATATAATTTCAGTAACAGCATGGGGGTGGATCGATCGCTACATTAAACATTAAGAGGGGACAGCTATATTGGGGGCTGAGGGATGGAGAGTAAAGAGTCAATACTGTGTCAGATTAATTACATCCATCCCTCGCCTTCGACGGGATGTCCCTCTCATGCACATGTCCCGGGACAGGGATGTATTCTATCAGGTCCACTAAACAGCAATGGGACAGTGAGATTTATGACTGGTCAATGGCCATTTATAAAAAGCCAACGCGGCACAATTGAAAGTGAAGTGGACAATAGGGAAAACGTGAGCTGTCAGAACATTTACCAATTAAAACTGAGATTCCTTCATACCACCAAGACCCTGGAAACACGAAGTTTACGATTATATTTGGGTGTTTTTCCCCCCTACAATTGCCTGTACTGTAAACTCTCATTTGTACTTTCATTTTACTTTTTTTTTCTTTTACTTTCTATTTTCCTTACCCCATCGCCAGGTATTTGGACAGTCACACATTTCTTGATCTTTAGATTTAATATGAGTAAGTTTACACCAATATTGACAGACGTGTGGGAGATACAGCTCTTTTAACACATAGTGCCTAAAGTTTAGGGGTTACTATTAACCAGAGTAAATAAGGATACTAGATTCAGTCAATGACTGATATCCCTTGTCAATGCTGATTAATACTGGGTTCACTGAGAAGATTCAAGGGAGTCATTCTAAGTATAAAGCTGAGCACTTGTACTTGTTAAAACAAGAACATTCCCACAACTTTAGACAAACACTGTGATCTATTTCCAGTCATAGGAAGGGAAGTGAAACTTTGGTGTTTGCAAAATTCACTGTTCTACTGCCTTTCCCGTGATGGGTGTCATTCAGATCTACATCCTGTTGGCCAACACAATATGATGCACCAAAAAACGTTTTAACGGCCAAGAAGAAAAAAAAAAAAAAGAAAATCCATTTGTGAGAAGGGGCCACAGTGCCATGCCGGCCAATCATGTGTCTCGCTGATACCATTGTACTTTCCATCAATCTCGTTAGGCTTGTTTGGCAGGTATCTGACAACCATTCTTTAAATATTCAAGGAGCCTGAACCATTATCAGATGAGAGAGGACGACCTGTAAATCAGATAGAGCAGACACTAATGGATCCAACACTCCTGGGCTCCCTGAGCAGACAGATACTGAAGCCACTCTCGGGCCTGTTGGCTCTCAGAGATGAGGATGAGTTTGTCAGTGCTGGCCGAGCTGCTTTTCTCTCCCTCTGCGTGTGTCTCTCTCTCTCTATCTCTCTCTCTCTCTCTCTCTCTCTCTCTCTCTCTCTCTCTCTCTCTGTCTTCCTGATTGTGCAGTGACCTGAGAAGCAAAACACACATGTACAGCACATGTTTCCATGCACCAGTGGAATGACTGGATAGACTGTGCAGTCGAAACGGTCTGGATCATATTGTATTGCCTCGCTTCCCTTCCCTCTCTCCTTCTCTCACTCTTCCTCTTCATTTTTCCACTGCCCTGAAACCTACAAAGCTAAATAGCTGTAAACGCATATTTGTCGAAACAGTGACGACTGTTTTGACATTTGATTTACCACATAAACAATGGTATCAGTATCTTTTCTCTTTTTTTTTTTTTTCAAACTTGTGGACACACATTTGTGATTCATGCCTCCTTAATCTTAATTTGTGCACAACAGTGAATCTCAAAAACCGTCAAGAAATTTAGGAAGTGATATCAGGTCATTGTGGTTATTCTGGTAAATCCACTCACAGCAATGTTTTAGTGTTGAGGATCTTACAAATAATGATTCATTGCATCATATTAGAATCATTAGGTTACCACATTTATATTTATCCTCTATCCACTTGATGCTTTTCGTTTTATATGGCGGTGAAGCCACATCAGCAGTCAGGTGACTGTGTAGTTTTATACAGTGCAAATGAAAGAGTGTAATGTTTTTTCTGGATGGACATACGAGCATATACTTTGGATGTTTCCCAGTGAACAAGTTATAGTTAATGAAAAACACCAATTTTGATGAACCAACATGTTGAGAATTCACTTTCAGCACTGTCAACATAAATAAGGAATAAATAACAAGAGAATTTAAGAAACACCAGCTAGCTGCTAAAAGATCAGCAGAGTAGCGACGTTAGCCGAACTGTTCAGTGCCACATCAGCCTCTGGCTCTGGTGGAATTCATGTTATTTGGTTTTAATTAATGCTAAATGTATTACTTTGTAGATAAATTTATATTGATTTCATTACAGCATACAACAATCAATATTTTGGGAGTAAAATAATCATATAATAATAAATAAAGACCTTTTTCTGCTTTATCTCAAATTCACAGTGTAGTTAGTATCATGCTCTTGTGAACCTCAGAAAAACTGATGCTCTGCTGTCAGCTTTTTATTTTCATCCAAATGTTTCATACCCTTAAAAACAGAGCTAGAAACTTAGAAATAGCACCTAAACTTGGTCTGAGAAGGGAAAACATACCACTGCGTTCAAAACGTTAAAATTACCGTTAAAGTATAGGTTACGTCTGACTTATAGTGTATGTGTTGACAGTCAAATACTTTTAAATTATACCGTTGCTTTTGCCTATTATGCCTCCCTCTCACCACAATGGAGCCATGTATTCAGCTAAGCAACTAATGTCATTTGCAGCCTGTGTGAATCAATAGCTTCCCTTTTAACCGTTAAAACCATTGTGGCATAATTGGTATCCTTGTTTTTTATTGATCCATCACCACACGAGAGATCAATCGGCAAAGAGCGGGAGAACCAGGTGTAGCCTATCGCACGTTTCTAGCTCACTTTTAGTGCGTCTGCACAGCACAAGGAGGCCACGTGCCCCTCGCACTGCACATGTACAATACATATCATGTGAGATAAGAAGCAGATCTCCAGATACCCCTGAGATGGTCCCTCTAGGAGTACGACTCGAATCTTATTTGTATGATTGGACCCATTAAGTGCGTATTTATGTTAAGCTCACATGTTCCTTGGTTTAGCAAGATCCAGTCACCCTGTTTGACACTGGGTCTGATGTCCAATGAGTTATTGTGAGCGAGGCTGTCGTGTGCTACAGACTTCCAGAGGCTTAAGACTTGGCCAAGTTGCACATAAACGTCCAAGGTAAGACTCTCCAGATCCACTCCTGTCTTCAGATTGGATTTCCCTACACCAGGGCCTTTAATGGTAGGAAATACTCTGTGTAAAATAGGACGGGGGGGAGTTCAGAGCGAGGTCTCGTCAAACTTCTGAAAACGGCTCATTCATGGGTGATATTAAATGTTTAGATGAAAGTTTAATCTCCTGATTTTGTCTCTCCCAGGCATCTAAAAATTTTCGATTTTCAAAGTACATTAATCAAACTTGTAATTCTCTATTCTTAGCATATCAGCAACATCCTTATTTGTGCACAAACCAAACCTAGCGCTGTTTTTGTTTGTAGGAATCCAATAGTGTTTCCCAACGTTCACACGTTCCTCCACATGGCTCAGCTGAGGGGCCCACTGTGTAGAGAAGAGTGTGTGTGTTGGAAGGGGGGGGGGTGTGCCATCCCTGCTCCTGTGATTTGTTTGCGGTGGGTGTCTGCTGAATAGGACCCCCACCCCCTCTATGTAATGATCCCTCTACTTCCTAAAGCACTCAACCATGACCATCACCTTTCACCCTGCATCCTCCGCTTCTTAGAGCCAACATTTACATATGTAAAAGTCCATCTCCACCCTGCCTTTAGCTGGGGGTCATCTCCATACGTAGCGCTCAGAATAGGGTGTGAATGGGAGACGGTGAAGAAGGCCCCAGAATAAGGAAGGAGGAGATAAGATGAGTTTGGAGTGAGGAAGAACCCTTTGACCTTATCAGTTGAGGAGGTGCTGGGGATCTGCGGCGGTCCGCCCAATGCTGAAGAAGAACGTGCACACATTCACCCACAGGGACACGAGCATGCCGAGGCATAAATACTCGCATATACTTTACTCTACACACTTCTGCATCAGCTCAAAATCGTCCGACTTAAGAGGCAACAGCTACTGTGTACTGTATCTGTCTTTTCACTTCTAAACACCTCTCAGGTTTCTTCACACTCTGTGCTTAAGTTCATGAGCAAACCCCCCCCCCCCCCCCCGTAAAGAGAAGCTATGAAACACGAGGATCTCTGAAAGGGTGATGTAACATTTAACAAAGCAGTTAGAGCAGGTCATATTGCCCCAAATAAAAGCAGGAAGAGAAGGGACCCTGAAGAACATAACTCTCTCTGGATCCGTTTACAAGACTTGCCACTACTTTATAAACTTTAGCAGAAAATTTGACATCATTTGGACAGGGAGATTAACTGTAATCTGCCAGAGAGTTTGTTATAGTTGGTGGAGACCAGAGTTTGTTTTAATTTAAGGACTATTCTTGGATCTGGCTGTAACATTAATTCCAAAATCATGCTTTTACGCACATTAGCAGCACGGCTTTAGAAATTACGTTGTTGGTCCGTCGCTTCGGTCCTGACTGAAATATCTCAACAACAATTGAGAGGACTGTCATTAAATTTGGTACAGATATTTATGGTCACCAGAGGATGAATCCTAAACCAACAGGTCAAAGTTTTATCTTTTACTGATAATAATATTTATCCTTTAGCACTACCATGTTGACATTTCTAGTTTTGAGTGAAATGTCTTGATAACTGTCGCATGGACTGCCATTGAATTTGGTACAGTGACTCATGTCCCTCTCAGGAGGAATTGGGTGATGCCCTGACTCTTTTTCCAGCGCTGTTAACACATTTTAAATGTGTCTTATACTTTGGTTTATGAGCAAATACCTGCAAAAGTAATGACATTCCCGTCAACCTCATCTGCACTTAGTGTTTAGTGCTGAAATTGGTGTTTTCTTTGTTCGAGCATTTGTCACCCAGAACATCAACCAACTCTGTCTAATTGGAAACGCACGCAACAGCAATCACAATCACAGGCAAAAACACAAACACAAAAAGCCAGTCTGATGCTCAATTACCAGATTAATTAATATTCCGGAAAGGTCACACACAAACAGAGCAAACACACACAAGCGTACACAAACACACACACACACACAAACCCCTCCGTATACAGCTGACGCCGTTCCCAGGCCGGGCCCTTTTGAAGTAGAACATCCTCATAAACCAAGAGCCTCATCAAGGGCGATATTCCTGCCTTTCACATTAGTGGCTCTACTTGGCCACATTGTGACTGGACTTGTGTACACTCTCTGAGGATTGTTTGCAGTTCATGACCATGGCAGAGAAAGGGGGGAATGTCAATAGACAAACTCACTAGTATTATTAGTGCGGCAGTCATGTGCCACCCTGTGTGTATTGGCAGACGAGCTGTCGGAGACTTAGAGGAGGCTGGAATCCCATCCCGTCTGTCTGGGAAATCTGGGTAAATGCTCTCTAATCCTGTTGATCCTCTGCTAAAGCCAACACTTCCTCACCTGCCTGCCTGCCATGGGAGAATGAGTACAAACCAAAAATAGGACAAGGAGCGCCGGTTTGATTGTTAGACTCATGTTTATCATCTCATACATGCTCCAAATTCTCCCTCAGAGCAAACGGGTTCAGAGCGATATAAACACCTGGTTAGCGTCAGGAAGGAATTTCAACTTTTCAAAGCAGAAATAACTTTAAGAATCTTTAAGTGTTGAAGCTTTTTTTAGCGCACAAGTTTACGTAGGTGTTCATGAATCACATCCCACCAGAGCTGTTTGATCAGGGATCTAACTGTCTTCACTACTTACTCACTGTTTCTGAATACTCATTTAAAAAAAACAAAAAAAACAAAAAAAACGTATTTGTAATACAGGGAAAACAGGGAAACAGAATAAAAATGAAGCTCAGGCAGCAGTTAACAGTTATTAAACTGCCTTTTATTATTTATTGATTAAACAATTAATTGTTGAGTCTATAAATCGCCCGAAAATGGTGACTTCAAAGTGACGTCTCACATCTGTTTGTTGTATCGTGTCAGCACTAAATCAACCCCCTTTAAATATCTGCTTTCTACCCCAGGGGCAGTTTTAAAGACAACTTTATCAAAGTTGAGAGTTGAAGGAAAATCACAAACGCAAGTATAACAGCAGAACCTCAAGGCTGTTTGTGGTAATGTCACTATAATCTTTTTCGTTCACTCTATTTTTCCTCCTTCGTTTTTTCACTTTCTGTCTCTCGCCTTCAGCGGAGCAGTCGTCTCGGGCCTTATACAGTCAGCCAGACATTTTTTCTCCTTTTTTTTTTTTTTTTGTGAATGGACGACAGTATGTAATTACCTGGGCTGAGCTTTCAGTGTGGCCTGCTCCGTCAGCTCCACACCCACTGCAGACACACACACACAATGCACTTTTAAGCAGTTATACACACACACACACACACACACATTCACAAGCGCACAAGTAGATACAGACTCGCTGAGATTACTAACACACTCTCATGCACACATGCGCACACATAAATACAGGCCTCCCCAGCTGGAAGTGCACAGCTGCTGCTGTTTACCCTGTCGGGACCAGAAAAACATCCTGTACAGTTCTCCGGGTGAAAACCTCCCCTCATATAATAAACACAAGCCCTCGGCGCAGTTTGAAGCTCCACTTTGGGTGGTTTCTGTGGCCGTCAAGGCAAAGGTCCCCTCCGGCAGTCCAGCTTGACAGACAGTCAGGTCTGCTGGACATCGAGTGGATGCCTTTAGGGGAGCATCAAGTGGTAAAAATGTTGCTAAATATTTGGACTTTGTGGGAATACGTGGCATTATCAGATTATCACACGCTCTTTCGTGTTACCCTCTTTGCACAAAGGCAAAAGACAAAGCGTACAAGCGATGGCTAACATCTGGATACCAATAGGAAAGAATGCTGAGACGCACAATCGGTGTATATGCTGCTCTAACAGAGGTGTGACATTTGCTTTCATCAGTCCACAGACATCTCTCTGGCCCGTAGAGTTGTTTAGCTTTAAGCTTGACTTTGACTGAGGAAGTTTTGGCTGCTGTTGTGTCTGGAGGAGCGAGGAAAAGTGGGCGAGGACACTTCCAAATGAATGCTGGAATGCAGTCGTGTGTGAGCGTGTGTGTTTTTTGTGTGCTCGTTCCTATGTGTGTGTGTATTTATACGTGTCTGTCTGCTGCCCTGTGTTTTGCAGCTGACAGTCACTTAAGCATTTTGGCTGGCACGTAAAGGAGATTCCTGCGCAGACAGAAGTATTTGCTTTTGCCTTTGAGCCTAACAACAGTAGTATCGGGGCAGGGCTGAATGGGGAGAGGATGTACAAAGCCCACTGTGTGTGTGTGTGTGTGTGTGCCAACCCTCACCTCTGTTTTCTGTCTCTTATAGCGGTGGCATTTCACAGCCCTCCAGTCACTATCAAGAAGGAACCGCAGAGCCCAGGCTCTGACCCCAGCCAGTCCTGTAGCCACAAGCAGAGCTTCAGCTACCCCAATGGAGAGCAGTGCCTTTATGCCAGGTTCGTCCAGGTTCTCCTCATGAGAAGAATCACAGTCTCCAAACCTCACAGTGGTTTTATATTAAAGGCTCAGTTCACTAGCCATGCAGATAGTTCGGTTTCTGCAACAAACAAACAAACAAACAAAAAAAATCAGCAAATATATCAACAGACAATGTGGAAATTTGCATGTACAAAATCTACTGTAGCCTCTTTTTCCAGAAACTAGTTTCCTGGTTACTCTGGATAATCCACAGAGCATACGGCCAAAGGAACTATTTCTTCAGTAGAAAGTCATTCGTTTCTGCATTCTTCACACACACCCTTATGTTACTCAAAGCAAGCAAAGAGAAGGCTTGTCTCTTCCTCCTCTTAATTCTTGTATGTACCAGGCTTTTTTAATTTGGAAACTTGTCCAAATTAAATTAGGCCAATGATTTATGGTGGTGCTGATTTATTGTCTCCCTGCCTAAGTACTGACATCCATTGTTACCAAGGGCAAAATAAATGAAACAATAATTTCTTTATTTTACCCAACTCAACAACAGCTATGCTTGTAAATGACCCAGCACTGGTCAGCTGTCATGAATAAGTCAGTGCAGCTAAAACACCGATCACATGCTATTGACCACTGAACCCCCACCCACCGACTCCCATTAGCTCTGTTTGTTGTATTGACTGAAAAAGAAAACCTTGTAAAACCAGTTGCAGCCCTGTTGTGACACGTGCACGGGTGCGTGTCCTCACGAGTGCGTTCATTTTTGTTTCATTCACAGTGCCTATGAGCAGAAAAGGGCTGCAGGAGGGGCCAAGAGCTCCTGCCCAGGGACCCCCATGTCTCCCATGCAGCAGCATTACTCCCCGAAACCTGCCACAGCCGGACGGCCCGATGCTGGCTACATGAACCCTGCTGCCACCACCCAGCCGCTGCCCAGCAACAGTTACCCCATCAACACCAGGTGACACACCAGAAAAATCCAGGCGGCAGCTGCGATTGAAATTTTTACCACTTGCATGATATTTTACAAATTTCTTTTAAAGGAAACACATTATTCTCCAGAGCAGCAAATGAGTGGAAGGAGATGAGCTTTTGATGACATTTTAACTGTAGACATTGGGGTTTATATGGATATGTTACACATCCAATTATTCATTTTTGCATTAAACTATAAACTAGAATTAAATAATGAAAATTTGATTTTGTGACACAGAGTTACAAAGATACAAAGTTTCCAGTAGAGTCCCCCTGGATTACGGCTTTTATATCCAAGCAAAAGTCTTATTTTATTAATTAAAACTTGTATAATTGAAATTTGTTCCATCAAGTTACAGAAAAATCTCCAACAATGTGGAAAAGAATCTTGGGAACTATTTAAGTGTTTAATACAGTACAGTTCCTAAACTGAGCTGCTGTGTCTTATTTCTCAGTTCCAGGTATCAGGGCCCTTCAGGAGACCCCATGTGCCCCCAGTTCCCCCCACCAGGGCAGGCTTTTCAACGTATGCCATCTGCACCAGCAGGACACGGCGGCAGTGGAGCCGGTGGAGGGCCAGGGGGTGGAGGAGGAGGAGGAGGAGGAGGTGGCGGTGGTGGTGGTGGCGGCGGCGGCGGCGGCGGCGGTGGCGGTGCTGGTGCGGGTTATCATCGGCAGCACTCTGACCCCTGCATGCCCTACCTGCAGCAGAGCTTTAAGCAAGAATACCTGGACCCGTTGTACGAGCGGGCGGCTCACATGGCGGGGCCTGGGCACGGGAGCGGGCCGGGACACGGCCATAGCCATGGTCATGGATCTCACCCCCACCCACATCCACATCCGCACCCACACCCACACCGGTTCCCACCAGCCCACATGATGGTCAAGCAGGAGCCCACAGACTACACCTACGAACCTGGTGAGTGATACAGATGATACTTAAACATGATGCTGCAGGAGGAGTCACTTTTGGCTTCACATCCTGTGGGTGAAATATAATCACCGGGGAACTGTGGCTGATTATTCTTCTGATTAATCGATTAATCATTGAGTCTATGAATTATTAGAAAACAGAGAAAAGCAGCAAATCCTCAAATTTGAGGGCGAAGAACCAGCAGGCGTTTGTTAAATTAACTAAATGATTAATCAATGAACAAAAAGCAATGGAAAAACCTATTTATCGACTAACTGTTTCAGTCCTGCTGGGGGATATTCAATTAACTCTCAGACTGGAAATCTGGAACCAAAACAGTACAATAAATGGCAGTTGTTTTGGGTTGTAATTTAGAGTCATAGAGAAATATCAAGGATCAGTTCAAACTCATTTGTGTTATAAAATCAAATTTTAGCATTTAAGAGGGTGAAGCAAATATGGCATGTACCTGTGAAATGAAACTGGAGTCTTTTTTATGTGTTTCTCAAGGGATGTTTGAATTGCATTGACACAAAAAAGTCCCTTTTTAAAGAAAAGCCTCCCCAGTGTGGGCAGCTAACTCAAGAACAAAATGTCCAAATGGCAAAACAAACTTCTTCACTGTATGAAGACTTCTACTCGCCTCCCTCCCCGCCTCCAAAACTCCTCCTTTCAACTCTCTGACACTTTGCAAAGAAAAGAAAAAAAGTATTTTTTTTTTCTGCTGCAGCTACACTCCTCCCTCCCTCCTTTCCTGCACTGCTCTCTGTGAGAGGGAGAGAGAGAGAGAGAGAGAGAGAGAGAGGCAGAGGCAGAGGCAGAGGAAGAGGAATTTCATTGAGAAAATGGAGGGCACTGGAAAGACTAGAGTCCCCGGTGGAGTGCTCCAGGGTTTCAGGTTGCACCAGCGGCTTCCTTTTTCTGCAGGCAGATGAACTCATAATGGAAAAATGAGCGTGGCCGCAGTAACCCGAACCCTTCACTGGCTGGGCTTTTGGGAGAGGGTGAGGGGAGGGAGTGGTAGGAGTGGTGGGGTGATGGGTGCGGGGTGGGGTGGGGTGGGGTGGCCAGCTCAGGGGCTTTAACAACAAGCTCAACCACTGGAGAGCACAGAAACCAGCTCCTCCGCTTTGCTCTCCGAGGTTTAAAACAAGACGGAGCGAGAAATGTAACACTCCACATACGTTCTGTCCTCAGTCACCTGTGTTACAGCTGCTGTAGGACTGACAGTGTACAATGCTTTTGTTGAGGGGCCTCCGTGCACACTGGTGGATGGCTACAAAGCATGCCTTCCAGCACTGAAACCTGCATCCTCTATGCATAATAAAAAACCCCAGGAAAAAAGCAACCTAATTCTTTTCACTATGTTTTCATACTCACCTTTGATGGGAAG
>NW_019524870.1:36576-84810 GCF_002814215.2 Seriola lalandi dorsalis
TGGGGGGGTGGGGGATAACACTGACAAGGAATCACACAACCTTGAGGAAGACAGGGAAAGTACAAAAGGATGTTTTTGTGTGGATAACTGCAGGGAGGAGGAGAAAGTTGAATTTGGTGGAGTTTCCTGTGTCTCTGATATGAGTTTGACCAGCTGCAGAAGCGGATCACACATGAAAGATCAGAGTTTATCATTCTGTTGTTGCAGACCTCCACATTTCTGCAAAGGCGCCACGCTTTTCAGGAGATAGGTAGTGCAGGGTTACAGGGGCTGAACATTTGGAGATACTTTTGTCAAATTAATGTCTGGAGAATAAGAATCTATTTCACTCAATCCTTTTATCCCTTTATGAGCAGATCTTCTCAATGCCCAGTGTATGGAATTGTTTGTATGCAATGGATGATGTGAGGCAAAAATAAAAATATGAATTTGTTGAAGGGATTAGTCATGGGATGCCAGGTAGTCTTAAAAAAATCTAATGAAAAGCATGAGTATGAATGAGAAACCTTAATCTATGACCATATAAATGGAATAATGTAAATTTAATTAGCAGACTCAGTGAAAATATAGTTTCGTTCAGGCAGTTAATTGGATAATTTGTGTTAAAGAGCTTTTCAATGAATGCTCCCTGCAAACTAAATCATAGGCATTTAAATGGTTTATAAAAGCAACACTGCCACATCGGCTCCGGCGAGTGTTGTTTATTTGCTGTTGATTTATAATGTCATTCATTTATGGTCATTTAGTTGAAAGAAAAACCCCTTCCCAAATTGTGCGGTAACAGGCATGTAATGGTGAAATGGCAATAGAGCGTACAAAAGAGGTGTATTGAAGTAAACAGCTTGTAAAGAGAACACCACCAGTGTTTTCTTTTATGGCAGACAAATGCCTCTAAGTCCTATTTTAAAAGCAGGCTAAAGAAAGAGACTCCTAGTTTCACATATGAAACGCCATTCCATCGTGTAATCACTGCTATTTTGTCACATGAAAGACACAAAACGCTCATGCCACCGAGTACACAATTAAGCCCGGTGCTCTCACACCCAATCTGCCCATCGCTCCCTGGTGGGGGCCCTGCCATTTCTGGCAGACATATTATTTACAGTATGATCGAGTGCCGCTGCCCCGGAATGGAGGGTTTGATTTTCCCCACTGGCATCTTATCACAGTCGCAGCGCTGCAGCTGCATTCCCCAGGAGTGAGTCACAGCCAGAGCCAGAGGCAAAGAGCTGCACCTTTTCAGTTTCTTATTCTCTCGCTTGTGTCGTTCACAACAGTTGAAAGACAAATGGACAAACACATACAGAATAGTCAGTGACACACCTTTTTTTAATTACCGCAAAGAGCCAAAGAAAAAGAAAATAAACACACACACAAAGGTGAGCAGAGTAGTCACAGGAAATCGAGCACAATGCTCTCGCAGAGCTCATAATAACACATTAAAGGTGCGTTACAAGTGTCCCAGCTTGCACAGAACTTCGCCTGAAGGTTTTTACGGGGAGCAATATAAAAATCTATTTTGGTGAATGCGGCTATTCGAGACAGTCAATGATGTGCCCAGACAAAGTGCAGACACTGTATACTGTACCACTTTTCTGGTCTGGTGAAGGTGCTTGTTCATGGCCTAAAAATACCGCCAGAGACAAGAGAAGTGATATGATAAATGCAGCATTCGTCCTTGCAGTGCTCAGGGTGATCACACAAAATATCTGTACATTGCAGCCACCTTCTCATGCAGATATTGGCTTAGTAAGCAATAAGTTCGTTTTGGGTTTCTCCATGCACACCAACTAATGATTCAATTTACTCCACGTAAATATTTTTTACCCCTTGTGTGCTGTTATTATTCTGCCACTTTAACTGGATGGTTGTTAAAACACAAAGTTTTAATCTGCTGAAATAAATATATTTTTGACTTAAAGCTGTTTGTGTTTCTGTCACAGATGTGCCTGGATGCCCCTCTATGTACCACCACAGTGAGGGCTACCCAAACCCCCAGCACAGCAATGAAGGTAATCAGACTTTCTTTGACTTATGTTGTAATAACCTTCATATTTTGCCCCTTTTTAGAACCACCTCCAAATTCTGCCACCAAATGTGTCCAATCTCCTCCTCTTCATCCCTTTATCTTCACTGAGCCCTCATTGGTTAGAGCTCTGTGGTCATTGGCTAACCGGCGTAGAGTGTCCGTGTTTCCATTGGCTAACCAGCGGTGTGCCTATGTTTCCATTGGCAGAGGTTCTCGGCTCACCCCTGCCTCAAGAATCCCTGAATAAACATAACTCCTGGAAAAAAGCACACTTATTTCCCCGGCGAAAAAAAGAAAACAATCCTTCCTCTTACTCCCATTGTTTGTCACACCATTTTGGGTAATTCAAATTCTTATTCACCAATTGTGTTCAGAACAAAACGACTGTGAAAGGCCTGAAAGATGTTACAAATAAGTTAATTGGCCCTGAAACTGGGAGCAAAGATCCAAGACCCATTAAATGTTTCCACTATGAAATCCTTTCCCTGTTACTGAAGTGCTCCGGTCCACTTTTGTAAAAGCAGAGTACACACTTATTGGCTTAACGTTATTCATGCGTGAATAGGTCCTTGTATTTTGTTGGGTTGGTATTCAAAGCTTGGCACAGATCCCAAATGAACAACCTAGTTGTGCCGGGCTCAAGGCCCCTTGAAACCTAAACACAATTCTTCCCTTGTCTTCCAGGCTATCTGTTTGAAAATGACTCCCGTGTGGTTCCAGAGAAGTTCGAAGGTAGGCCTGCTGCGCCCATAATCCCTCCGCATTCACACACCACAGTCCACTTGTCGAGGTGTTAGTCTATATGACGGCGTTATAGGAGAGAAACACTATCCGTACAGTCACCCACTCCGATCTCTATACCCGACGATCATCTTATATAGACGTCAGAGAGCGTTGTGTAAGAGCTACATGGGTCTTTGTGTTCTCACAAACTTAGTTAGTGGGTTTGGTTTCTCCGTGCACACAATGTAGGGCTCCCCTGTCACGCTGAGAACAGAGACATGCAGTCTCCCATGGTGTTTTTTGGTGATTGACACTAAAGGAGATTGAGTGGAGAGCCCAAGGGTGTCAGCACTGGTTGAACCAGTGAAGTGTGCAAGTTCTCTGAGAGACAACAGCAGTAACTTAGCACAGCCTCTCGTGTTCCCACACTTGTGTGCAACATATCCAATAACCGGTAAACAACTGAGAACCAAACGAGAATTAGTGTCTGTTTACGCACATATTGCTTCACCCGGTATTGTTTTTGTTTCAAATAACTGTGCAGCCACTTCATGCTTTTAATTTCATCTCTCAGTCCTCTGAAATCTCCCCTCTGTTTCCGTCTCTACTCAACACACTGCTGCCTTTCTAGTGATAAGCCGTTGTTAGTAAGCAGTTCATTCAGTTTACGTCAGTTTGCAAACATGAAACATCAGATTAGATGACCTGCTGATGTACTGGCCCCTCTAGAATTCAGATGCTTTGCAGCTGTTACAAACTTTTCTTGTTTTCACATGTAACATAAGAACCACGTTAGACTTTAATTTAATGATTAAAGCTTAATGGTCTGATGTAGATTAATGTGCTGCAAATGTATCAAATATCAAATAAACTTGGTCACAAAGTCACAATCGAAGCTACAAAGAGTTCAGTAACAGTCCCTTTTATTATACAAAGAAAGCATTTTGCTGACCTCCAGTTTGTTCTCTCCTCGTTCCAGGTGAGGTGAAGCAGGAGGGGGGTGGTGTTTTTCGCGAGGGCACACCTTACCAGCGCCGTGGCTCTTTGCAGCTCTGGCAGTTCCTGGTGGCCCTGCTGGACGACCCGGGCAATGCCCACTTCATCGCCTGGACCGGCCGCGGCATGGAGTTCAAACTCATTGAACCTGAAGAGGTTTGTCTGAACCAATCTCTTTTAATCAGTGTTTTTTTTTTTTTTAATCTTTCAAGAGAACATTAACAAGGAAAAACAGCAGGAGTGGGGGTGGTGCCATACAGAAATTCACTGATTAATTAGTCATTTAAACACAGTTACTGGTCTTTTTTTATGTGAACAGGTGCAGTATTCTGCCTGTTTAAAGCAGATCCTTCACTGTATCATGAGTAATGACTATAAATGAATGTACAGGCTGTGACTACTGTATATTTCTTTACTGCTCACACACGTCTTTGTGTTTACTGAAACCAGCAGATCCAGTGTGATAGGCCGAGACTCCTGTTAATCAAGCAAATACACTCAGTCTCTTTTTAAGATCTTTTATTGAAACATTTTTAAAATTACTACTATGGCTGTTGGTTAGATATTGCGGTCAGAACATTTTGTGAGGGAAAAGAAAATGTAATGCTTGTGATTTTGAGAGAGAAGCTGGGACTTTTTGAACTGAATTCATTTCACAATTTAGATTGCATTTAGTTTTTCATGATGGTGGTGTGAAACCAAAGAAAAGGGACGGTGCGTTAACTGTGAAAAAATGACAATCATTTTCTTGCTCTGTTGTTGTTGAATAGTGTAAGGACCTCTCTAGGCCAAAGTCTCTTTCTATTAATAGTATCATCTCAAATATATGGAGCATTCAAAATGCGTCAATAATATTTTTTGTCTATATTACTGTATGTGCTCATCAAGGGATAGTGGAGAAGTGTTCATAGAAATCATGACGTTAATATAAATCTGATAAGGTCAGCAGAAGAGTTATTCTGGGAATGGATTTATGTTAGCAGGGTTTGAAGGCGCTACCTAGATTAGAGCGATTAGAAGTGAGATTTGGCCACTTTCCTCGCAGCTCTATTCTCTGATCCATCTTCCATTAGTTCCCCATTCATTATTCAACACATGAAACGCTGGATTGATAAATGAAGGACAAGCGCTATCACAGAATCACCCAACACCCCGGTTCTTTCTCACCTCCTCACATTTCTTCAGTCGAGACATTTTTGCGATGTTTAAGTCTGCAATTTGATTGGATCTATCAGACAGAGCGTCCTTTTAGGCGGGTCCTAATACGGAGAGGACTATACTGTGTTTTCCATTATCTTTTTACTGTACATTAATAATGAATGGGGGTAAGAGTTTTACAAGAGCAATTAGGGCTGAGAGCACACTCAGAGATCAAACAGGGCTGCTGGCTGGATGGCCACTGTGGGATACGACCTGTCTCTTCATGAGTCATGAATCTCGGCGTCCCTCCCCCCAGCTTTACTGTTCTTCCAGGGTCTGAGATGTTTGTCAACATGAGGCTCGGTGCCTATTGTGACTTCATTTACTTCCCCTTGCCTGTGCGGGGTTGTTGTGAGATGCTAATTTTCTATCCGAGTTAGTGGTCCCTCATCAGCTGAGAGTTCAATTTTGGGTTGGGGCTGTGTTTCATGGTCTGCCTCTGACAACCAGCCATGACTCTTATTTCACTGCGAACACTGTGGGACTCTGGTTGCATTCAAGTGGTAATGGGTTACATAAAAAGGAAGTGAATCCACATGTGGGGACTCGCCCTGGTCTTGGCGTGTTGACGCTGCTGAGTTAAGGAGCAGAGAAGACTTTGACTTGTCACCAAGGACCCCTAGTGGCCACAGCTTGGAATTAGAAACAACTGTGTCTGATTATGATTTTGGGAATATGAACTTCAGGAAAAAAAAAAAAAAAGCTGACGCAAACAATTCTCAAATGTTGACGTGTCATTTGAGTAAGGCTATATTCTTCAGAACTTCAAAAGCTTAGAAATACCCACTCACCTTTAAATGAACCTCACTAAAGCTGAACTATGCCATAAGTGTAACCACAACCATTTCCTTTCTGCTGTCCTCTCCCCTCCTCGACCTCCTCGTTCTCCCTCTCCTCAGGTTGCCAGGCTGTGGGGTATGCAAAAGAACCGTCCAGCCATGAACTACGACAAGCTCAGTCGCTCTCTGCGCTATTACTACGAGAAGGGAATCATGCAGAAGGTACAAAACACATCCTTTTTATATTACTATTAATATTGTCCTTATGTTTCAGGTATTATAATCTTCTAAATTTTGCCATCAATGTCCACAAAACCTTATGTTTGCTCAAGTTATATCATGGTTCACTTTATAGTATCACTTTCTAACATGGCACGCTTTGTAAAAGGTTTATAAGTTGTAACTAATGGTTTTAGAAAAAGTTAATAGGTCAGTTACATTTAAGGAAACAATAAGGAAACCTACCCTCATCCTCCTGTATGACACTTTCAATCCTCATGGGTTTCTTACCTTTTACTAGGCCATCAGGTCTGCAGTTATAAATGTTAGAAAGTCATGCATAAAAGGTTTTTACAACAGCCAATCAAGTGTGCAGTTGTAAACAAGCCACGAATAAATGGACTGTGATCCAGATGCTTTGCGCAACTTTTCCAGAAAGTAAGTGGTTGACTGGTTCGTTGGAGGGGTCGTGGATTTAAGTGCAAGCCAAGAAGACAAATGCAAATTTAGTTGGAGGAGGATAAACACCAGTTAAGAGACATTTTCCACAAACTGGCAACCCAAAAGTTGTCCTTATCCTTAACCATTAAAAAGCCAATAATTACAATTTATAATCACTTTATAAAGTAGAAAGCATAGTATAAAATCATATAAGTGGACCTGTTCTAGTTATCCTACTATGAAGACATATGGAAGGCAAAAATATGGAAGGAAACTTAAGCAAACTTAAGGTTTGAGCAACAGAAAAGGTTAAAATACTATAATATTAAAAGAAAAGGACAAACTTTAAATGATGCATTCCCTGAGTTTAGAGTTACTTATTAGAAAAGGGTAATACATTTACTCAATCTCTTAGGCATCAACCTTAGTCTCATTTCATAATTTCACATCAGCTGAGGTTTAGAAGATACACATTAATGTGTACATTTGTAGAAAGAAGTAAGTTTAAAAGAGTTGCAGTGGCCATATTTGCATATTTGTGTAATGGCGTACAGTATATGAGTCAAATTAAATGTTTATTAATCTCACTAAAATCACCATCAATCACAGCTGAGTGGCTTTTGTCAGACGATAACTGGGTCACTGCACTTTTGTGACGCAGATCTGATCCTCTACTGGATATCTAAATATAGACAGACAGTAAGATTTGTGTTACACACCTATGCAACTCAAACAGGCAACTGAAAAGTCTGCTTACCTGGAAAAAAAAAAAAAGAGCTTAGTTTTTTTTTGTTTTTTTTTTTACATGCATTCCTATATGACTCAAGCACTCCCCTCTCTCTCCAGGTGGCAGGGGAGCGCTATGTTTACAAGTTTGTTTGTGAGCCCGAGGCCCTCATCTCCCTGGCCTTCCCCGACAATCAGCGGCCCAGCCTGAAGGCCGAGTTTGAGCGCTACGTCAACGAGGAGGACACAGTGCCCCTGTCCCACCTGGACGAGGGAGTGCCCTACACCACGGAACAAGCCCCCCAAAACATGGGCCCCCAGCCCTACTCCAAAGGCTACATGTACTAAAGCCAGCCCCCGACTCTCTCTCCTTTCTCCCCGCCTTCAGAAATCTTCCTGTTGTACCTACCCATCATCATACACACCCCGAAACCCCATGCACCTCTTGCACATGCCCACCCCATCCACTTGTATATAAGGCTATGGTGTTTTTGTTTTAAATTAATCTCATTAGGGATTTTTTTTTTTGTTTTGTTTTGTTTTTAAGAGCTGCATTCCTCTCACATCTGAGGCCTATTCAATCCATAAACATGACTGTGGTTGAAGAGATTGCTTAATAAATACCCATAATAATACCCAAACTGAAGTCCGGACTATTCTTTTCTGTGTTTTTGTTGTGAGCCACATGTGGGTACTTTCACCTTTTTACAAGCGAGGAGGATTATGGTGGGCAAAACCTGTTTTTATAAATATGTGATTTAACTGCTCAGGCTGTTTAAATTTACCATTTTAAGACACATGCTGATTCACTTTCTACCCGAGGGATGAGAAGATTGACACCACTCATCTCTGTGTGGTAAATACTAAACTAGCAATCGGTTAGCTTAGCTTACCATAAAGACCGTAACACAGGGGTAAACAGCTAGCCTCACTAACACTCACCGGCTACTAGCAGTATCGTCATATTACCACACAGACAGGAAAGTGGCATAAATTCTCTCATTTAACTCTAAAAGAAAGCAGATGAGCAAGTTTCACAACATTTGCAACTATTACTTTAACCAAAACAGCAGTTGGTCTTAACACCTAGCGCACGCATCAAATAAATATTTCATATTTGCCAATATTCATGCAAACAAGACGGTGAAGAGTTAAAACGCAGCAGCAGATAAGATTGCATCCCGTGTTTATCCGAAATGATGAAAAACTAACGTCAATGATTGAACATTTTAAAACATTTCTAAATTATTTAAACATAAAACATTTCATAGAAAATACAATATAAGAAATGTTAACCAGTTCAGGTGTTAATACCTAACAATGGTAATGACATAGCTAACATGGCTAATTTAAGTATTACTGAAGTGAATAAAGAAAGTTAAATATTAAAACATTCCTATTCCATAAGACAGTTTATTAAGGTTTGGTCGAAGTTTTAGCTTTGGCAACGCAAAATCAAAAACATGAAACCAAAGTGTCTTTTTCAGCCGTTATCTGATTCCGTTTGTTCTACACAGTATGTCCACCTGGTATAAGCCTGAAGCATCCTCAGCGTCGTCTAAAGGCGCGGGAGATCCTCCATGCGTTGGGCTCCTCGTAGCGGCTGTAGAGAGGCTCCAGTTTCTGCATCCTCTTCTGCCGGCTGAGGCGCGTGGGGTCACCAACTCTGAAGAAAGCCGGGGCGAACTCCACCAGCCAGCGAGGGTCGATGGTAGTCACCTCCCGCATGTACTCCTTGGTGGTCAACACCAGCTCATGGTACACAAGCCTGGAGAAAGAACAACAAGGACAGAAATACAGTTAATAATGATTAGGGTTGCAACTAATGATTAGTTTCAATAATAAATGACTAATACAGCTGAAATGATTAGTCGTTTAATAAATTTGTCCATAGATGGTAAATTAATCGGAAACTATTTTAATAAACCAATAATTTCAGTCAGTTCAGATAACTGATTAGTTATAAATAAAATATCACCATATCATTAAATCGCTAATGAAAACCATCATTAGTTTTATCTATATTCATGGATTATTTTTTCAGATCTATTGATTAATCAGAAAACAGTAAAATATAAAAGCACAAAGATATTCTAACTACAGTTGCAAAAAACAAAGAAAAACAGTAAATGCTAAAGAGTGACAAGCTGGTTAATTTCCTGTTGATTAACTAATCATTTCAGCAATATTGATGATTATACAAGACATCCACACAAATTAATCACTCAAGCTGCAGGAAGACACAACCAGAACAGCTCTAAGTAAGACCTAAGCAATGTTTTTTGGGATATGGATTAAAATCTTGTCAACAATGAGGACTCACCACTCCGGCTGGCGGTTGAACAGAGTGCTGGAGGGGTGGAGGTACACCACCTGCTGGTCAATCAGGGTACGGTACCCGTCCTGAGGGTGCTTCCTGGCTGCGTTCCTGAAGTAACCGCTGCAAATAGCTTTCTGGACCCGCATCGTACTTTTCCCACAAGACACCACGTCCAGCTTGTGTCTAAGAAATATTTAGTCTCATTTAATATTCGTATACCTGTAGTTTTTCATAAGACATTGTGTACAGATTATATAGTTTGATTGAGGTTAATTACTGAGTAATTGTTTATCTCAAACTTGACATATATTAAAAGTACATTGCTGCATATCTTTATACATCAATTACCATTTCCACATTTTATAAAGTAAAACATGGTCTCTGTTTTAAATTATATCAGTGTTACTCAGTGGAATTCAATACCATGCTCTATTTAGTACAAGAAATACACAGGGGGAAATCTAATGGTTAAAGCACGGTTAAATTTCATATGCAGACTACCTGTCCATGATGCTCAGCATCTGCTTGCGGATGTCCTGAGCTCTCTTTAATGAGCGAGCCTGAATGAAGTTCTCAAAACACCAGGGGTTGGAGAACTTGTTGTTCTTCCAGGAGTTGTAGACAGCCAACAGTGTAAGGTGGTCTCCCTCCGGCTGGAAAAACTTTGTCTTCCTCTGGTCAGCCTGGGCCTGTTTGTCCTGCAAATAGAAGGATTGAATTTTGTTTTTCTGTTTTTTGAGGAAACAGAGTCTGATATGTGTGTTATTTCACAGAGGTGTTGTTTCTTTTAATCATGCCCCCCCCCAAAAAAAATATTGTTAATTGTCATGAAGGAAGTATTTGTATGTGTTATAGAAATAATTCTGATCTGAATGAGACTGAAGTCAAATCAGGTGTTAGCTGCATACCTTTGGTCTATAAAAGATGTTCTGAACAGACAACATGGAGACGATGGTGAGCATCTCCTCGCTGCAGCCCAGATGGACGGACATGATCAACATCTTACACAGCATGGGCTCCAGAGGGAACTCAGCCATCTGAACCACAGAGACAGGTGGGAAAACACAATTTTGAAGGTAATATAAAACATGTTAAGTGTGGGGACCTCATACACAAACAGGTAAACCTGACACTGACAACAACTAGTGATCAGTACAATAAGTTAACTTCATTGACAAGGAGCAAAGGACAAAATGGACAAATCTACTCTCTAGATGATTCAAGCTCTACTTTAAGACCACACACTGACTCTACCAATACAATAAATATAGCTGTCACCAATATAATACATGCAATTATTCCTATTCTTCTCACCCTTCTACCCAGCCGTGTGAGTAATCCTTCATCATCCAGAGCTCCCAGAGTGTACAGCTGCTCCATGGCTATGATCAGAGTCTCCATGGGAGGAGCATCCATGAAGTCGAACGCCAGAAGGTCATTAATACCCATGGCCTAGGGAGGTGAGTAAAGCACAGGAGGAAAGGAGAAATCAAATTAAAAATTCTTATGACGGATTTCCAGGAGAGGCAAAGCAGCCCACTTCTAAAAAACTAGAACTAAAAAAAAAATACAAAAAATAAAAAAAAAGACAGCCACTGATTTGTGGAGGACTGTACCTTCAGAGACAGCACAGTGCTGGCCAAGTTGGTTCTCTGGATCTCAGGCACATTGGTCGTCAGCATCTCATCTCTGTAGGCTCTCTCAGTGTAGAGCCTGTAACACTTCCCCGGGCCTGTTCTGCCGGCTCGACCTGACCTCTGCTTGGCCTGGGCCTGAAAAGAAACCAGGAGGTAATTAAAGGACTAATGAGGAAAGAGATGTCAATCTAACATATCACTAACCAATGATGCTTTTTCATTTTGTCAGCTTAGAATAAAAACCTCTGAGATTGTGTTAAAATGAATGACCTGTGATATGGGAGTCACCACAAGCTGGTCAATGCCGGTCTTGGAATTATACACGATCTGCTTAACAAAACCAGGATCCACCACGTAGTAGATTCCATCAATAGTCAGAGACGTCTCAGCAATGTTTGTGGCAATGATGACCTAGTTGTGAGCAAAAGAAACAAAAGTTTTCATTTTTATATGGTGGATGCATGTAATACCTATTTGCTCTGTTCTGGACTTCACTAAAAGGCAATTTTGTCATCTCAAGTTGACTATATTTGAATTCTAATAAAGAAAGATAGTGTTATAATGAGTGACAGTCTCACTTATCATACTATATTCATTAGAGAATTGCAATTTTAGAACTTGAATAAAACTGGAACTGCTTTTAACCAGTAAAACTAGTCCTAATTTTATCCTGCATATTACCTTTCTGCTGCCTGGAGGCGCTGGATCAAAGATCCTGGTCTGCATCTCACTGGGCAGGGCAGAATAAACTGGCAGAATAATCAGCTCAGGAACATCAGGCCCCAGTGACTTCATTCGCTCATACAGGATCTCACAGGCCGTGTCGATCTCTTCCTGTCCAGTCAGAAACACCAGGACGTCACCTGAGAAAAAGACAGGGAGAAAAAAGGATTTTATTTTAACATAAAAGCTGATGCAAATTCATTTTTCCCAATAGAGATACTACTAGGTTTTTTATATACAAAACAACACAAGTATAGAATATCTTAAAACATGACTGTTGTCGCCGGGACAACAGTGACCTTAAATTCAAGATGGCTTAGACACAATCCTATTTCAGAAACCATACCTGGGGGCTCTGTTAAATGGATCTGCATGACAGTGATGAGACCGGCATCCAGGTAGTCCGTCTCAGGCTCTTTGGTATAGAGGATCTCCACTGGGAAGGTTCTTCCCGGGATGGTGAATATGGGAGCTTCAAAGAAATACTGGGAGAATTTGACAGCATCCAGTGTAGCAGAGGACACGATCAGCTTCATGTCTTTGCGCTTCTGTATCGTCTACAAGAGACAGAGAAAGTTATTACACGTGAAAACGCTTTGTTGGTATGGAATTAGGTCAGTGAATATTCTTAAAAAATTTCATATGGTTTGTAGAATGTGGAATACCTTCTTGAGGAGGCCGAACAGCACGTCAGTGTGGATTGTTCTCTCGTGGGCCTCATCTAGCATAATGAGGGAATACTGGCTCATGTCCGGGTCCACCAGACACTCTCTCTGCAGCATACCATGGGTCATGTACTTGATTACTGTCTCCGTACTGGTGCAGTCCTCAAAACGAATGGTGTAACCCACCTAAAATGAAGGTAAAAAAATATGTGAGGTAATCTGAATGACATCTTAAAAAATTGCAACTAGTTTGAAATTGATAAATGCTACAAATGAGAGGAACAGCTCTCTCTAAGGTCACTGACCTCTTGGCCTAGACGACATCCATACTCCTCAGAGACTCTCTTGGCCACTGACATGGCAGCCACACGACGGGGCTGCGTACAGCCAATCTTTCCCCGGGAGGTGTAGCCTGCCTCTGCCAGGTACTGAGTGATCTGTGTGGTCTTACCTGACCCGGTTTCTCCGACTACAATCAAGATCTGATTATCATGAACAGCCTGTCAGGAGAGAGAATGAATCAGTAAGTAAAGTGGGTTCAGGTGGAGTTCAGCACCTTCTGTCTCATTCGGTTTCCCAATCATTTCATCACTTAAATAAAGTAATGCTCTGAATGTGATCTCACCACTGTTCATACCTGAGTGAGCTGTTCCTTAAGCTTGAAAATAGGCAGACTCTCTCTCTGCTGCAGGATGGAGAGCTCTGTCTTCTTGCCATACGATACCTGGTTCCCTCCTAAGGCGTATCTCTTCCACTCTGGAAGATCGATAGGCATAGCGCCGATGCCTCTCATGTTGGCAGCGATCTGCCTTCCTTCATCTATAAGAAGATAGTCGTGAGATGTTCAGTTCCGGCAAGATTCATCCCAACCTCCTACAATCTACCATTTTGTTTAATTAAGATGAACTGCGACGATAATGAACTTCCCAACTAGATCTTTTTATATTAAACTATGAGTCAGAGGTAGTGACCAGCCGGAAGGAACTTGTAAAGCCTCTGATATCTCCTCAGGCAATGGAAGACAGAGACGCAGTGCAGTGTGTCTGTGTGTGCCAGAATAAATTCATAGTGAAGCTAGATAACCATCTCCAGCCATGACATGGTCACAGTGAAACAGTGTAAGAGGCCTGGCACAGGACAGATGAATTTTATTTCCCAAATTTCACTAACACAACATGGATTGTTTTTGTTTCGTAATTAGTTTCTGATCGAAGCTTTAAGATTTAAATTTAAGGGTTGCACACATTTAAATCTACAGCCTCATTTAAAAAGTATTTGCTGAATCATGTGAAATGTGTAGTCTAGGTTCTTACAATCAGGCATTGGGTCTATCCAGTTCTTGTTGAGACCAGTAGGGATGCAGTCCATCTCTGCTGCGCGAGCCGCCTGCTTCAGCTCCCGCCTCTCCTTAGCCAGTGCGCTCTGCATCATGGCCGCCTGGGAAAGGGAGCCGTCTGGATTCTAATGGACAAAATCAGAACAATTGTTGGTATGAACGTAGAGAAACTACAGGAAACATTTTGTCAAACTGCAACAGTGTTTACAGCACAAGCTTATATATACCAATGTACTCCCGGGGTACAGTCTGCTTAATGTAAAATAAATAAGGATGAATAAGTACAAGGCAACAAAAGTAATCTGTGCTTTTACTAATAGATCTGCAGAGTGACTGAGACTTAAAGCTGTAGTTTCTTTCTTTCTTTTTTTTTTTTACAGCTTTTTTTCCATCTCAAAATTCAGGTGTTTTTTATTGGTTGGATAGTTAACTATTTTAAGTTTAAAGATGAAAATAACATCCCCTGAAAATTATGTATTTGCTGACCTCCAGTGGTTTAACTTCTGAATTCTCTTTGCATGAGTATGAATATCCACTGGAGGTGGCTGTAGCACAATTCATTCTATTTTAACACTCGGTATTAGTTGGTGTTTAATGCAAAACCTCAAAACAAACTCGTAAAAAAAAACCAAAAAACATCCACCTGTAACGTTTTACGCCTCCTGGTGCCAAAACTGTGGCAGCTGTTAATTTTTTTTCTTTGCATATAGAAGGTAACAGTAAACTGTTAGAATCAGTAGGTCTTTTTTCATATACAGTGGATAAGGCAGGTTAGTACAGCAGAACTGATAATCTGATACTAACCAAAGTTCCACGACATATTATTGAAAGAAATATTCAGAGAATCTGCACAGGTTTACCCACACAACAAATAACTCTGGAGTCTGGATACGTACCTTCACTATTTTAACTGGGCTCATATTCAAGGTCCATTTAGTCTGTCCCCTCAGGAATGGTGGTTCATCATCAACCAGATCAATCTCTATGTCTTCATCTGTGGAGGGAACCGTCATATTTATTACACAGAACAACTTTCACTTTGCAAAAACTTGTGAAAAAGAGTTTTACCTTCATCATCATCTATTTTGGGAAGAATTCCCGTCTCCTCGTCAAATTCTGGGAACTCTTCTTTAGGAAGAACATTGGCTGCAATCATCTGAATGAGAGAGATCATTTTTTAAACATTTGCCAAACAATGAAGATACCACCATTCAGCCAGTATTGTGAATGTATTTGGTGAATACCTGATTAATTTCCCACTTCTCAAGGTCAGTTATCTTTGTGAGCCGTTTGTGTTCTGTTGGGTTTTCCTCCATTTCCAGCATGCTGACTTCGTTGGGGCGGTCAGGGTTCCTCATGTTTTCATCTACAACTTCAACACCTGGGTTTCTTCTTCGGTTGGGGTTCATGTCCTCCCCTGTCTCCTGGTCTACATCCTAGCCACAAGGACCACAATGCATCAGAGTCGTTTTTGCAAATCAATGTCTGCATTTGTTTAATGTAATTTTTGTTTAAGAGATGAGAAATATTTCAGAATAATGGATGAATTATACTGACTAACTACACTGACCAGCACTTCTTCTACAATGGTAAAACATAAATGATGAAGTTGTCTTACCTTCATACTGAGGCTGGCTTTGGTTCCAGTGAATGACAGCACTTTGACCTTCACCTTTTGGCCTTTGGTGACCACATCAGCCACATTCGCTATACGTCCTTCTTTGCGCAACTCTGAGATATGCACCAGACCCTCCCAGCGTTTTCTGCAGCGAATGACAGTTGCACACTACAGTTTAGGATCAGGATGAAAACACCAAAAGACACTGGAAACATCTATCCATCTATCTTACTGACCTGAGGCCCTCGAGCTGCACAAAGCAACCAAACTGCATAATGCTGCTGATTTTGCCATTGTAGATGTCACCCACAACAGGCTCGTCTGGCGGAGGCCGATCCACAGGTCTATCACTCTCACGCCAGCGGTCCCCATCCTCCTCCTTGTTGTTGTTGTCGTTGTTACCTCTGTTCGGGCTTGGTGGACGGTCACTCCAGCGAGACACTCGTTTCCTTCTCCGCTTGTGGTTTGTTTCTCCATCGCGATCTCTTGATTTGGAGCGAGAGCGACTTCGCTTACATCCGCTTTCTCTGTCTGCATCTCGACCTCTGTCACATTGTGAATTTCTGTCTGACCTGAGATGAAAAGAGAAAGAGAGTCCAGTTTTTATTCCAAAGAGAATCAATTCAATTTAAAAATATTTTTACATTGGTCTCTTGTTTTGTCAGTTAGAGACACCTTTTTCCAAATGGCAGGAATCCACGTATAAATTACCTGTTATCAGAGCTTGCCCCACAAACACTTGGCATAAGCATCTCCAGCTCCTTCATGGCTGCTAATGCAATCTGCTCATCGTCTTTATCTGTGTGTGGCGGGGGAATCTGGAAGGAAAGTAATAATTAGAGACAACAGCTTCATAGCTCCATAAATACTACAAACTGCAATACTTCTGAAATACATACATGTATTTGGTAATGCTGATTTTCCTACTAAACAAGTAGAACACACAGAGGTTTAAATGAATATGAAAGAAGTGAGTCTTACGATCCACACAGGGTCATCTGGTTTACACAAAGCAGGGTATTTCACTTTCAGCTTGTCCTTCTCACTCTTTGGGTTCGCCTCTGGCTGAAGTGCTGATAGAGAAGAAATTATATATCAGTGGGCTAATAGCTGCAAAACCTAGGCTAAAAATGAACATAAAGCGTATTAAAAATATTTGTACCTTTACTTGTAGATGGTGAGGAGCGCATAGTATGAATAAGTCTGAGTAAATTACCAATAAGGGTATCCTGAAACAAAAAAAGTGGATTTAGTGATACAACACCGATCCATACATACATGAAAAATGAAGCTGTTATATACTTACTGTAAATTCTGCTCCATTTTGTAATAGCACAGCTTTAAATTCCTCAATTGTTGGGTGTTTTTCGGCGAGGTTGATGATAAATTCAGCTGCAAAACAGCAACTAGTGTTAAGCTACACATGCTAACCTTGTCGGTTGACATTATCATGCCTGTTTCTAACTGAGCAATGCAAAGTTAGCTAGCACACTAGATGAGAAAACAATGCTGTCATGTATCGTAACGTTACCCAAATCTTTTTCGCTTATTCCCAGATGATTCTCCAGCTCTGTGCACACCTTTGACACCAAAGATAGATATTCGAGACGTTTTATTTCGTCTAAAGCAGCCATTTTTCTGCTTTGTTTTGGGAAGAACAGGAAATTTCTACTTCTCCTCCTTTAGTTTGTGCTCCAGCGACATGTTTCAGTGCTGTTGCCCCCTACCGGTCAACAGGCAGATAACATTACATAGAGTCTACACATTGAAACCTTGTAGAACGTTCACACACAATTTTGAGCTATTTATACTTCATTGTACTTGAGTATTTCCATGTAAAGCCACATTTTATTTTCTACACCACTACATTTCAGATGGATATAGAAAATCACTTTGCAAACTAAGTTTTACATAGAAAAACATTCAACATTCATATTGCTATAGAGGAAACTACCCAACAAAAAATTAGAATATCGTGCAAAGGTTCGTTTATTCCAGAAATTAGATTTACAAGGTGAAACTAATGTATGACATAGGTTCATAACATGCAACTCAAGATATTTCAAGCCTTCATTTGATATAATTTTGATGATTATGGCTTACAACTTATGAAAACCTCAAATTGAAAATCTCAAAAAATTAGAATATCACATACAATTAATAGAAAGGGGATTTTAGACAGAGAAATATTGGCCCTCTGAAAGGTTTAATCTTGCATATGTACTTAGTACTTGGTTTGGGCCCCTTTTGCATGAATTACTGCCTCAATGCGGCGTGGCATGGATGCTATCAGCCTGTGGCACTGCTCAAGTGTTATGGAAGACCAGGATGCTTTGATAGCGGCCTTCAGCTCTGCTGCATTGTTCGGTCTCATGTCTCTCATCTTTCTCTTGGCATAGCCCCATAAATTCTCTATGGGGTTCAGGTCTGGCGAGTTTGCTGGCCAATCAAGCACCGTTATCTGATGGTTATTTAACCAGGTTTTGGTACTTTTGGCAGTGTGGGCAGGTGCCATATCCTGTTGGAAAATGAAGTCAGTATCTCCATAAAGCTTGTCTGCTGAAGGAACCATGAAGTGTTCTAAAATCTCCTGATAGACAGCTGCGTTGACTCTGGACTCAATAAAGCACAGTGGACCAACACCAGCAGATGACGTGGCTAAAGTCCAAAGTCCTCTTTTCCGATGAGAGCAAAATTTGCTCTCATCGGAAAAGAGGACTTTGGACCACTGAGCAACAGACCAGTTCTTTTTGTCTTTAGCCCAGGTAAGACGCTTCTGACGTTTGTTGTTCAGGAGCGGCTTGATAAGAGGAATACGACATTTGAAGCCCATTTGCAGGATCCGTGTGTGTGTGGTGGCTCTTGATGTACTAACTCCAGCCTCGGTCCACTCCTTGTGAAGTTCCCCCACACTTTTGAATGGCCTTTTCCTGACAATCCTCTCCTGACTCCGGTCATCCCTGTGGCTTGTGCACCTTTTTCTTCCACACTTTTCCCTTCCCGCTAACTTTCTATTAATGTGCTTTGATACAGCACTTTGAGAAAATCCAACTTCTTTTGCAATTACCTTTTGAGGCTTTCCCTCCTTGTGGAGGGTGTCAATGATGGTTTCCTGCATAACTGTTGGTCAGCAGTCTTCCCCATGATTGTGAATTCTAGTGAACCAGACTGAGAGACCATTTAAAGACTCAGGAACCCTTCACAGGTGTTTTGGATTAATTAGCTGATGAGCGTGTGACACTTTGAGCCTATAGTATTGAACCTTTTCCAAATATTCAAATTTTCTGAGATTTGGAATTTGGGGTTTTCAAAAACTGTAAGCCATGATCATCAAGATTATAACAAATAAAGCCTTGACATATCTCACTTTGCATGTACTGAATTCAACTTCACATGTTAGTTTCACATTTGAAGTTGAATTGCTGACTTGAATGAACTTTTGCACAATATTCTAATTTTTTGAGTTTCACCTGTATATAAAGTAAATAAAGTTTACTTTATATACTGTTGGGTATTCGACAAAATTGTCTCCACCTCGCACAGCTACATTAAAATTCTGCTTACACTCAGTTTTCTACACTACAACTTTTAGTTTTGACCATGCAGGTGCATTTTGATGAGAATACTTTAAATAAATATTTTAAATGCTGTTTTTGATTTGACTTCATCAAGTCCAGTACTTGGGTATTTACTTAAACAGACTCATGGTCAACTTCCTGATTCAGACATGTTTTTTGTTTTTTTTCACTTTTGTATGTAAAAAAAACAAACAAAAAAAACATTTCTTTAACACAATTTCACAACAAACAGACTTTGAAAAATTTAGTATTTAATGCAGACAAATTTTCACAGTTTCACTGGTAAGTATAGCAAAGAACAGTCTCAGATACACAGACAAGTGATTGAAAGTTGTCCCACTTTTAGTACAAAATCTATCAAACATAAAAGTTCCATCCTTATGGTCTGACCCCAAAGTATTAACTAGTGAGAGGAAGGCCCCAATATGATTCAATAGGTCCTGATTTCTGCATAACGTGCTATTAAAATGTGCAGTGCCAATACCAAGAAATAATCCAACTGTTTTGCAGCATCTTCTCACAGAAGATGAACTTTCAATTTTCCTTTTCCCTCTGGTTTAGAGCTATAAAAAGTACATATTTTTGCTTTTTCTAAAATAATGACACTAAAATTCCCACCGAAACCCAGGCAGACAGGTTCATTCAGGAACTACTGGGGGAATATGTACAAAGTGTACAAATTTAACAGATGGAGTGAATACTCTGCTTGAAGTTGAGCTGTGATGACTCACTTCAAATCAGCAGGATCTGATCACATGCCCAGTGCTGGAACAGGACGATGCACCGGTCTTTAGCATCTGTAACCTCAAACATGTCAACGGCGTCTGAAGGCGCGGGAGATTCTCCATGCGTTGGGCTCCTCGTAACGGTTGTACAGAGGTTCAAGACGTTGCTGTTTCTTCTGCTTGCTGAGGCGCGTGGGGTCAGACACTTTGAAGAAGGCTGGAGAAAACTCCACCAGCCAGCGAGGGTCGATAGTGGTCACCTCTCGCATATATTCCTTGGTAGTTAGCACCAACTCATGGTACACAACCCTGTGGAGATGAATGGCAGGAAGTTAGATGACCATTTTTAATGTCTCAATTGCTTATTATACAATTTATATCTTATCAAACTGATAAAAGTTTGAAATGAGGTGCTGTCGTACCACTCAGGCTGACGGTTGAACAGAGCACTGGAGGGGTGAATGTATACAACTTGCTGGTCTATAAGGGTCCTGTAGCCCTCTTGAGGATCCTTTTTGGCTGCATTCCTGAAGAAACCACTGCAAATGGCTTTCTGGACTCGCACTGTGGCTTTTCCACAAGATACCACATCTAGTTTATGTCTGAAGAGAAGAGGGAGCATGTTGGATATTCATGAGAAATCTACAAGATTTTAATGAAATTCCACATTCTCTTGATATCACGACTCCATCATACCTGTCCATGATACCCAACATCTGCTTGCGGATGTCCTGGGCTCTGCGCAGGGAGCGAGCCTGGATGAAGTTCTCGTAACACCAGGGGTTGGAGAACTTGTTGTTCTTCCAGGAATTGTAGACAGCCAGCAAGGTCAGGTGATCGCCCTCAGGTTGGTGGAACTTGGCCTTCTTCTGGTCAGCCAAGGCCTGCTTGTCCTGGAAAAAAAAAAAAAAAAAAAAAAAAAGAGTACAAGACGAGAATGAATGAACAAAAGTTTTAAATAATTAAAGTGCTGCATGATCTGATGTTTCCATTGGAAAAAATTGAGATGAAATGTTGTTGGACAAATTGTCTCCAAAGGACCAATAAACTCTTTAGTAGAACTAAAACAGCAATAAAAACACACTGAACAGTCTGCTCTGTGTCTGCCAGTGCGTAAAACCTGCAAAACTTTAGGCACAAAATTTCCAACTTAAGGATGATTCATTAAGACACAGTTCTGGTCTGAACTCTGTTTTCTTAAATGTGTGTTTGGGTTATAGTGAATTCATTTTCAGAGAAGTTGTTTATAGAAGCAAATTATTCAAAGTAATAAAAGTAATTTTGAGTGCGTACGTCCTTAGTAGAATAAAACAAATACAGGCTGAATTCTCTATAATGAATTTTATTTAATATAAACTTTACAGTTTGTACTTTCCACATCGACAAGGAGCAAATTTAAAGACAAAATAGAAAGCTGCCCACTCAGAATAAAACATTTTTATCCAGTCATTTGTTTGTATTGGGCATACCTTAGGCCTGTAGAAGACATTCTGCACAGACAGCATTGACACGATGGTGAGCATCTCCTCGCTGCAGCCCAGATGGACAGACATGATCAACATCTTACACAGCATGGGCTCCAGAGGGAACTCCGCCATCTACAGGACGGATTCACAGAAGATGAAAGATGAATATTTTTGGAGTGATACCAGAGGACAAGAGACAAGTGAAGACCAGAGAAGAGATCCACATAATGATGTACTCAGACTTATAATTAGTTTATTCAAACTATAAATTGCATAGATGTGACCTGATACAGATTCAACCGATTTATATTTGCTCCTAAGAGAAAGCACCTAGTATAAACACTCCTTACCCTTCTACCCAGCCGTGTGAGTAATCCTTCATCGTCTAGAGCGCCGAGAGTGTAGAGCTGCTCCATGGCTGTGATCAGAGTCTCCATGGGAGGAGCATCCATGAAGTCAAAGGACAGGAGGTCATTGATGCCCATGGCCTGGTGGAGTAAACAAATACATTAAGAAAAGAGATACCAATGTACTTTGTTAATGGTTTCAATTCAAACCAAAATGTCAAGGTTTAAATAAACTTTAATTTCTTTTTGTTATTTTTTTTTTTTTTACTATTCTATTCTTTTTTACTGCATGCAGTACTTCTTAAGGCCAAATAAAATCATCAGGACCGGCCATAATCTTTAAAACTATGATTACTTTGAAAAATAATGAGTTTGGGGAAAATTCAGTAAGATGCTTAAATTAAGTGTGACTACATGTTTCAGTTAATGTGACATTTAGTGATGCTATCTGAGTAATAAAGTGGCACTAAAGTAGAAACATAAAATTAGCATACATTTTGAACTCCTATTACAGTGGTGCCACTAAATGCCTGTATACACACACTGACCTGTGACTTCCTTTAAATGCACTTCATGTCTCATGTAGAATCCTGAACATCACAGGTTCAATTATGGGACAGAAGGAGATATTATGTGTCTTTAACAGTTCCCGCTTGAGTCGTCATAAAAGCTCCTCTGTGACCTCCGAATACATCATTTCTCCTTTCTTTTAATATCTAATCTACATTTATAGGAGACGATCAAGTTCAGTGCGGGATAATAAGCCCAGCACGTTGGCTGCAGAGTGAAACTCTACCTTCAGAGACAGCACAGTGCTGGCCAAGTTGGTTCTCTGGATCTCAGGCACATTGGTCGTCAGCATCTCATCTCTGTAGGCTCTCTCAGTGTAGAGCCTGTAACATTTCCCTGGGCCTGTTCTGCCGGCTCGACCTGCCCTCTGCTTGGCCTGGGCCTAATATTGGAAAGAGAAAACAAATTCTATTTAACCAGACATTTTCAAATACTTTTCAATAAGCCATTTAATTGCTTTCATTGTTTCAGACCAATATCAGGACAGATTTTAGTATAAACATCTGAAGAAAATAAATGTTTGCAATATTATGTACACATCTTGAAAATTGTACCTGTGAGATGGGAGTCACCACGAGTTGGTCAATACCAGTCTTAGAGTTGTAGACTTTCTGCTTGACAAAGCCTGGGTCTACCACATAGTAAATTCCATCGATCGTCAAAGATGTCTCTGCGATGTTTGTGGCAATGACCACCTACAGAGAATAAAGGGGGAAATAAAGATTATTCCACATTTAATCTAAAAGTTAAACCAATATACATAAAGTTAGATTTTTTTTTATACCAACATCACTGCCTATCAAACTCCGCCTGGGTTTACTCTTGTTACATTGTTTTAGAGCTGGCACTGAAGGTAAGTAGAGTGGCTTTTGTAAGAAGTAAGACCACAATGACATAACATCCAGAACTAGCATGCTTCAGATACAGACCATACATGAATTTACTTTGGTAGTTTTGATATAAGAACATAACAGACATATTTCCTATGTTTTATTAAATGTAGGCACCTTTCTGCTGCCTGGAGGTGCTGGATCAAAGATCCTGGTCTGCATCTCACTGGGCAGGGCAGAATAAACTGGCAGAATAATCAGCTCAGGAACATCAGGCCCCAGTGACTTCATTCGCTCATATAGGATCTCACAGGCCGTGTCGATCTCTTCCTGTCCAGTCAGAAACACCAGGATGTCACCTGGACAGAGATGAGGGAGAGAGAGAATGTTGATATGGACTGATGTAAGGGTGTAATGGTGAAAGGAACATCTGTGTGTTTTCAAGGTTTTAAAATCATACCCGGAGGTTCAGTCAGATGGATCTGCATGACAGTGATGAGACTGGCATCCAGGTAGTCTGTCTCAGGCTCTTTGGTGTAAAGAACCTCCACTGGATATGTTCTGCCTGGGATGGTGAAGATGGGCGCTTCGTAGAAATACTGAGAGAACTTCACAGCGTCCAGTGTAGCTGAAGTTACAATCAGCTTCATGTCGGTGCGTTTTTGTACAGTCTGAAAAACAAACACAATACTCAGCATCTCTTTAAATTCTCCCTCTCCACTGTGACAGAAAATGAATTCATGAGCCTGTGCTCATCTAGCTCACCTTCTTGAGCAGACCAAAGAGAACATCAGTGTGGATTGTCCTCTCATGAGCTTCATCCAACATGATGATGGCGTACTGACCCAATTCGGAGTCTATCAAACACTCTCTCAGCAGCATACCATCTGTCATGTATTTGATTACTGTCTCGGGGCTAGTGCAGTCCTCAAAACGGATGGTGTAACCCACCTGGAACAACAACAACAAAGAGATTAACCACAGATGCATTTTGGAATGGGTGCCTGAGGTCTCTGGAGATTCTTAAAACAGCATGTTGTTTTGATTCAACAACACATACAGAGAAAGAAAACAAAAATAAGTTGAGATTTAAAAACTACCATTATTAATAAATGACAAGATATAAGGCTGGTAGATCACTCACCTCTTGTCCTAGACAACAACCATACTCCTCAGAGACTCTCTTGGCCACCGACATGGCAGCCACACGACGGGGCTGCGTACAGCCAATCTTCCCCCGTGTGGTGTAGCCTGCCTCTGCCAGGTACTGAGTGATCTGTGTGGTCTTACCAGACCCTGTCTCTCCAATCACAATCAAGATCTGGTTGTCATGAACAGCCTGTGACAGATTAACAAGAAGACAGCAAAAGTTACAAACTGGCCTCACCACCTTTTGCCCTTTTATTTTTTTTCAAAAATAAAATTAACATGAGTAACAAAAAAAAAAACACACCAACAGAACAACAACACTGCAAACAATACCACCACCTGCTTCACAGCATCTGCATTGTTCTGTTGCCACATTGCTGCAGGACTTGTTTGATATCATACTCCATCAGCACCAGAGAACACAAATTCAAAACGTGAACTAAGGCTGAAATCTGGTCATTTACATTTGGCAGCTGTTTTCATTAGATGTGTAAATGTACTTAAGCATCAACATCTGCTTGTTAAAGGATAATCACATTTTCAGTGGAGCCAAATCAGAAGCACTTATAATGTCCCGTGTGAAGCATCTAAATAAATGTCTGAAAACGTCTCTCTTTGATGAACCTGAATGAGCTGCTCCTTCAGTTTGTAGATGGGCAGACTCTCCCTCTGCTCCAGGATGGAGAGCTGGGTCTTCTTTCCATAAGAGGCCTTGTTGCCCCCAAAGGCATGTTTCTTCCACTCTGGGATATCGTTGGGCATCATGCCAATGCCTCTCATGTTGGCTGCAATCTGTCTACCATCAGCTGTAAAAAGGGGATTAGAAAAGAGCTTAAGAATGAAGAGGAAACTTCACTTACTACATTTCACTAATAATGCCCACCCCTGGAAACAGTTTGACCACCTGGGGCCATGGAGGGCATACAGGAACACTGAACCATGGCAAAGCTACTCCATCCGGCCAGATCGAGGGCTGCAGGAAGCCAGATAAACATCTCCAGTACTGGCAAGCCTAAGGGGTACTGTCTCCTATCATGGAGGAAGTGTCATGCCCGACTCAGACTTGGCTGCAGTTTTTATGAAGGAGGCTTCATACATAGACTGCATTTTGAAATTAATTCTGATATCTAAAGCTCAAGTGCCAAAAGCAAAGATAAAACTCAAAATATATTAAATAAACTCTGGAGACAGAGATAAGATAATAAATATGCTCATTTCAAGCTAGCAGATGTTTTTAGGGCTATAAACTGATTTGATGAATCATACTTCAGCTTCAACATCTGTGACTTAGACATGACTTAATATGCACATCTAATGGATTTCTTACCGTCTGGCAGCGGGTCAACCCAGTGTTTATTCAGTCCCATGGGGATGGAGTCCATCTCTGCCTCACGTGCAGCTTGCTTCAGCTCTCGTCTTTCCTTAGCCAGAGCACTCTGCATCATGGCCGCCTGGGACAGAGAACCATCTGGATTCTATGGACAGTAGAGGAAAGACATAGGGGTCACTTTGCGACTGCATTTTAATAGGCTATAAATGTTTTTTATGTTGATGTATGTTGGTGCTGCGTCCAAGTCAACTGAACAAAAATGAACTGTTCTTTTCTAATATTCACTCTGCTGACCATTTCCATCTTCCCCAAGTTATACAGTAGACACGGATTAATCAGACAAAATTTGAAACGGAACTGATCAATTTGTTCGGCAGGAAAGAGCATATGATTATATATATATATATATGTTGAGGTATAATGTACCTTGACAATCTTGACAGGGCTCATGTCCATGCTTTGTTTGGTGTGTCCCCTCAGGAATGGAGGTTCCTCTTCAACCAGCTCAATTTCCAAGTCTTCATCTGAATTAGAATAAACACAGCCAATCACAAAGCAGCTCATTCATATTTCACATCATGTAAAAGAAAAATCAAATTAATCAAATATTTCAGATCAAATCAAAGTGCAGACAATGATGTGTTGCAACAATAAGAATATCAGTTTTGTGAGTTCTACTAAGGAAACACACATTTTCGGTTACTGAAGTGGTTGTGTGATGGGAGGATACAAAGATCTCTTACCCTCTTCATCGTCAACTTTAGGAAGGATCCCTGTCTCGTCGTCAAAATCAGGGAACTCTTCTTTGGACAGCACATTGGCAGCAATCATCTGTGAGGAGAAAATCAGGATTAATATAGTCATATGATAAAAATAAACTTTTCCTCAAAGCTTTAAGCAGCTTCTGATGCTTTGAACTGTGTGAAGGAATCCATACTGTATACGCCCACCTGTTTGATCTCCCACTTCTCTGGGTCAGAGATTTTAGTGAGCCTCTTGCGCTCCAGGGTGTCGTCCTGCTCCAGCTCAGGGGCGTGGCCAAGGTTCAAGTTGCTTGGTCTGTCGGGATTCCTCATGGAGATCTCCTCCCCTCCGTCTGGGCCCACGTTCCTTCTCCTATTGGGGTTCAGGTCTTCTCCTGTCTCCTGGTCCACATCCTGGCAGGGAAAGGAGGGAGAACTTAGAAATCGGACATATTCACAATGGGAAGAATATCAGACTAATATAAATTGCTGAATGTTGTCTTACCTTCATACTGAGGCTGGTCTTGGAGCCAGTGAATGAGAGCACCTTGACTTTAACTCTTTGGCCTTTGCTGACAACATCAGCCACGTTGGCCACACGGCCTTCTCTACGCAGCTCTGAGATGTGGACCAAACCCTCCCAACGTTTCCTACACAAGGAAAACAACACGGTTGACTTTACTACGAGATTAACAGACTGAAAAATACAGTTCCGGCCTAATAACTGAAGATCCATGTACACACCCTAAATCATAGAAGTGCATATGCAACCTGACCGCAGACCTTAACACTTGCATCCAGTGTAGTAACCAGTAGTCTAAGCTGCCACCCTGAAGTTAAGTTACAGTTCTGTTAATGGCCCTTTGGTCACTCAGTACTGACCTTAAACCCTCCAGCTGAACAAAGCATCCAAACTGCATGATGCTGGTGACTTTGCCATTATAGATGTCTCCGACGGAAGGCTCCTCTGGTGGAGGGCGGTCCACATGTTTGTCCTTCCAACGGTCAGAGTCTCTGTCTTGGTCTTTTCTGGGGCTCGGTGAACGCTCAGTCCAGCGAGATGATTTGTCTCTTCTTTTGCCGCGATCTCTGTCTTTATCTCTGTGTCGATCGCGGTCTCTGGAGCGAGACCTGGATCTGGAACGTGATCGAGAACGATGTCTTCTCTTCCTGTCTCTGTCCCTGTCCCGATCGCGATCCCTCTCCCTGTCTCTGTGTCTGTCTCTTTCTCTGCTTCTGCTGCGACTTCGGCTGTGGCGTCTGCTCTTCTCCGACCTGAAAGAATACGTGGGAAAAGTACAGTCACATTCAATAACAATACAATAATAATAACACTATGCCCTATATATAACATGTAAAACTTCTTTTTCAAGAAAGGAAGTAAAAATATGACCTGTGTCCTCAGTCATCTTACCTGCTCTTGCTGCTTTTTGTGTCTGTCCCACTGACACTGGGCATAAACATCTCCAGCTCTTTCATGGCATCAGCTGCGACTTTCACATCATCCTCATCTAGTAGCCTCTGAGGGAATTAGCCATACATTAGCAAAACAGTAGCTTTTAGCTTTCACTAGTTAACATCTTGGTTTGGTTTTATCATCATATTAATTTTTAAATATTCACATCATCGAATATACTGCCAACTCGGAGGCAAACACTGGATGTGGTAGAATAGTTGTCACATTTTTAACTTCAAGAACACAAACAGCAAGGTGCAGACTAGTGTGAGCTCCAGTGCAAGTCCATCAAAAGCGTAGCGTCAACAGTGCAACGGGGGTCCATCAGCAAATTATTGGTGTTCAAAGTCCACACATGAATATATAGCACCACAAATATGCCACAAAGGGAACACAATGTCTCTTTTTTAGATGAAACTCTGTGTTTTAGGTGTAAATAATAACACTCTCTCAACATTATTAGTAATGGTGACATTACAAGTTAGACAGATGCCACCTACAATTAATGTGTTTATGCTACATACCTTTGGTGCTGGATCATTGGCTCTACAAAGTGCAGGAAACATCTCCTTCAACCTATCCTTTTCTGTCTTCGGCTTGACCAAAGCCTCAGAGGCTGAAGATGAGATGGATATTCATTATTGGACTTTTGATGATGAAGCAACACCACATAGCATTACACAAACAAAGGACAGATAAGTAGCAATTATGTGGTAGAAGTAGAGACATTAAACAAGTTGATATTACACTGGTTCTTGGGAAGAGACATCTCTCAGTTTAAAAGATGTCTATGCATCCTAAAACCCTCACTTTCACCATTGTTGGCAATAAATATAGCTATAGCAGAGAAAGTGAACGGTTACTTCTGTGAGTTAAGGACTATTATTTGGAGGACAACCATTAAGTTCAATTACTTAATGGTAACAATAGCTTACCTTTACTTGTTGATGCCTTGGATGGTGGTCGCATTGTCTGAATGAGCCTGAGCAAATTACTGATGAGCGAATCCTACAATAATTACAGCAGATCAGAAGAAAAGCAAAGCGATTAGTTAACCTGTTGAGGTAGCTAACTATCATATCACGTCTGCTGATGTAGCTTATAATGTTGAACTTACTGTGAATTCGGCTCCATTTTGGAGCAGAAGACCTTTGAATCCGTCAAAGGTCGGTTGTTTTTCTGCGAGACTGATGACAAATTCAGCTGCGAACGAATGAAAGAGTAACTCAACAGTGGACTGCGGTTAAACGTTAGACTGCAGTTAGAAGTTAGAAGATAAGACGAAACAACAATACTGACAATGGTGAGGTGTTGTCACATGCAAACGAATGTGCTTAACGTTACAGAAATAAGCTTACAAAGAACTTAAACTACTGGGAAAACATGACACTTTACAATGATAACAAATAAAAATCTGTGGCTAGCCAGCTAATAACAGCTAGTTAGCAGCTAGTTAGCCGAGATTTCTCGTTAAGGGCGGCTGTTCTTAGACACAAAATACACACCTAAATCCTTGTCACTTATTCCCAGATGGTTGTCGAGTTCTGTGCAGACCTTTGACACCAAAGACAAATATTCAAGCTGCGATAGCTCGTCAACTCCACCATCTGCCATTCTCCACGAGTCTTGTTTTTGTTCAGAGAGCTAAACGACGGTAGACATATTGAATACGGGCAACTTCCGCTTCCGTCTTTAACGGAAACACGTGGCAACAGGGTTTCCTGTTTTGCCCCTGCTTGCCGCACGATGGTGCTACAATTCTTAAGGATACATTTACACCAGTCACCGCTGTTGATTTCGCCACATGTGAAGTGTTTACTGTGAAACTTCGATTTGTCACCTGGGTCTAGGTGGCAGACTATAAAAATCTGCGTGGTATGAAAGTGATCCATCAAACCAAAAGCATCTCTGAGGGAGGCACTCCACAGGCTTAGATAAATAGATAGAGCTTTACTGTCATTGTTCAGGACAACAAAATTACTGAACCCAGTGCACACGTAACAAAACTGGGCTTTTGCTCCAGTTATTTGACACTGGGGGTACATATAGTGCATATAAAAAGTGTGCAAAAGTACTGGGGGTATGTGTGGTGCGACTTGGCTCCCTCCAGTTATTGCTCACTGGGGGTGAGGAGACAGGAGTACAAGCTGGAAAAGAAATTGTTTTTCATCCGGAAAGTCCGAGCTGCAGAGAGCTTACGGATTGTTTACTGTGTGAGTGTTGATAGTTAGTCACAACAACTGCCCTAGCGTTAGTGCTGAAACCTCACTGGGTAATTAACAGAGGTCTTGACTGGTGAAAGAAACACAACGAACCAGACAACAGAAACACAAAAATCAATATATAAATTAGCCTACAGGAAATGACAAGCGCAGCTGCTAGGGAGAGAGGAGAGGGGAAATTAAATATATATCTGAATAAATGTATTCCTGTCTTTATAAATTACACTTTTTCTACCGTACTGCCTTGATGACACTGCTAATTTCATTGTACATTGCTCTGCTCTGTATGATGACAATAAACAGAAATCAATTGAAGTATTTTGCATTGTTTTTTCACTTGCATGCTTAGCTTTAATGCTGAAGTAAGTGTCCCACTCAACCATAAATATACACTTATGCAAAAGAGGATGACAGGTGAAGATTATGCCGCTATAACTTGTTTTAAGATCATTTCTACAATTTGCTTTCACTGATGAAAACCTATTTAAAGGGGAAAAATGATCACTTTAGCTGGACTTGACAAGCTGTTAACAGTCTAAAGAGAGATTTGCCAAAAGCTGTCCCACTGAAATCACTCTATCATTTTAAAACAAAGTGGAATGAATGTATTTTTCTTTGTATTAGACTCCTGATCCTTGTGGTATCAACGTTGTATGACCTTTGTAAATATTTAATACACATTTTGGCAGGTTAGGTAAAGACCTTACAGATAGAAATTATGTAATGGTTTATGTTTTATGTTCTCTAGGCCATAGTACAGATCCTGCTATCACCTTTGGGACGCATAGCAAGACCTACATTATGTCTACAGGAGTAGCTGCCTGAATAATTTATTATAGTGCAATGAAGAATTTATTAACAGTGATGGGTTTAAGATATTTTAGACATTTAAAAAAAAAAAGCATGTTGATCGTTCCATGTTTGACCCAAATGAAATTCACTAAGTGTGTGGACAGGTGGGCAACTTCACTAAATGCTCTTTTGGCTCAATGGGAGCAGATCCCTGCAGCCAGCTTCAAAAATCTGGAGGAAGATTTTGTAAGCTGGCTGTGCAGTGTTTATCATATTCTTCGGAGTACCAAGAAAAAAAGTGTTGAGTGAAAACAAGAATTGTTTAAAGACATAAGAACTGTGTTTTCAGCAATGACTCACTCTATGCAATCTTCAACACTTAGCTCAGGCTTCCACCGCGACTTTATCTATGTTTTTATCTTGGCCAGTACACAGAGTGTCACTACATGCAGTCATGATTCATGGTGCTATATGCACTAACAGGTTTTTGACTCATGGAGTCTTGAAAGTGTTTCACGGAGGGAGAAGTGTGGACCAGTAAATCAAGACTGTATATTGTATCAGTTTGTATGAGCTGTCAGGGTCAATGTAATGTATTGTATCAAGTGTATGGTGTTTATGTCGGGAGTGTGTGCTGGTATGCTGGACATGGGAGACATCCTCCCCCCCCCCCCGTCCTAGGATAACCCTCAACTCCTTGACTTATAGTTTTGTGGACCCTCTCACACATTCACATGGACACTGTCTCACATCTTTCCATATTTCCCTCTCCCGGTGTTTAGTTGCCCCCACCCCCACACCCCTCTTCCTATCTCAGACCCCCTACCTCTAATCTCCTTATCAAATTTAATCCTCATTATCCATCTATAAACATACTAATTATTTAACAGATTAGTTCATAATTCCTGATCAAGAAACCTTTCATAAGTTCTCGCACAATTGTCATGCCCATATAACCTCTGACATTTTGTAATTTCAGGAAGAAGATTATGTCTGCATGTGTGTTTCAGACGAGCACTGAACCTCTGTTATCTCTGGTAATTATTTTTGCTTCACTTCGCATTCAACACACTCTCACTTGTGCTTCCTTAAAAGCATACATTTTACATTTTTATGTCTTCCTGCAGTATGTTGACTTAGGCAGTAATGGATTCCCTCTTAGACGCTTCCATCCCAGGAGGTCACTTTCCTCAGAAGAACCACATGATCTTTTCCAAGTCGATGCATTTTTACATCCAAGTATTCCTCCCGCTTGTACTGTAAAAAAAAAAAAAATTACGATCTGGAATTTATTCAGCCGTTCGACTTTTGGGTACTGTCTTAGTAAAGGAAAATACATTTTTACTACATTTCATGAAGTAACTCAAGTGATCACAAACACCCCAAATTTATGCAAATCTGTTAGCCAAAAGTTCATAGCATGTTAATTCCATGGTCAAAAGTAAGGAGACACTTGAACATTTCATCCACATGTGATTGTTAAACATCTCACTCCAAAACCATGCACATGAATCTGCTGCTATAACAGCCTCTTATCTTCTGCAAAGACTGGCGTTTCGGATTTTTAATAATCAACACATTAAGACATTAATCAGGTCCAACACTGACGTCGGGAGTCAGTCAGTGTTCCAGTTCCTCCCAAAGGTTGTTCCCCAAGGATGAGGTTGAGGTGAGGGCGCTGTGCAGGCCAGACAAATTCTTCCAAACCAAACTGGGGAAAAAAAAATCCTTTATGGACCTGGCTTTGTCAAGGTGAATCTTTCCCAAACTGTTATAAAAACTTGAAGCACAATTTTGGCTAAATATGATTGTATTGTTTAAACATCTTGGGAAATAATTTTACTTCATTTCTTTCCTCACGTGTGAATTCAATGAAGCTAGACTGAGGGAATTATGTTAGCTTAGCATTAAGACTGGAAGCAGGTGGAAACAGCAAGTCTTGTTAACCCTCTAAATACAAAAATTATTCTAAATAAATACAACAACAATCACCTCAGAAGCTCACAATCTAACAAAATGTATGATGTTTGTTTAACCCTTACACAAAGTAAAATGTAGAAACAATAATTTATGATTTTATGGGAAGTTACGTCTGTTAGTGAACAACAGACAGGTGTGGTGACGTCCAGGGGTTTTTGTCGTCCCGTTAAGACACATGGATGGATAAACAGTTGTTTGTCAAGAAGTAGTTACACCACGTCTAACAAGGTAAACAACCTGTGGGCTTCAGAGCTGCTGGTTCATGTATATTTGAATGTTACAGAGAGCCAGGCTAGCTAGCTATTTCCTCCTGCTTTCTGTCTTTATGCTAAGGTATCGACCTCCAGGCCCTGACTCCATATGTAGTGCATAGTTATGAGAGTAACATCAATCTTTTCATCTAACTTTCAGAAAGAAAAGGAAGAAGAATCCCTGTCAAACTACTCCATTATGAATTCCCTTAATTAGAACTAAGGGGCCTGACCCAAACCATGAAACACAGCCCCACAGACCAAAAACTGTAGGCTCCATAAAACTTTAGACCATATAATTTAGATAGAGGTAACTTATGGGTAATCAGCACAGACAGAAACAAGATGTTGAAACAGCCAGCACCATACTGCTAGCTACTTAAGATTCATACAACATCTATTTATTTTCAGTCCTTGTGCATTTATGCACATTGCTACAGATCCAGCCAATATTTATAAAAAATATGCCTCAAATAATCCCTTTCTCCCTTTGACTCCCCTGTGTGGGGCGGGCTTCCAAGATTTTGTATATATTTACAATGACCAGGTTATATAGGGCCAGTTCTCTCACTCTGCCGTCCTCACCTGACCTGATTTGAGAGGAAGCAGGGAAATGCATGGGCAACAGGAAAGGGAGGGGGAGCTGTGCTCACACTTACATAAGAGGCCTCTAATGTATACAGAACACATGCTACATGCTACATGCTACGTGTACATAGCTGTCCTTGATGTCCTTTCAAGAGTTTATACATGATTTCTGTGATGAGCAGTAATGAAACAAAAAAGACAGTGACTATGAGGATTAGACAGACTGAGAAATAGAGACGAGAAGAGAAAAAAAGGAGAGAGCTTCTCTTGGAGCTGATCCTTGTAAGATTCTGTAGAAGGAGAGAGTGTGTGTACAAAAGAGTGAAAGCGACAGAGGGAGAGATGGAGGGGGAGGTATTACTAGGCCATCCTGTCTCCCTTGGGTCCCAATAGTTGGATTTGCATTCTTCTGCTCCACTGTCCTGGTACACAGTGTACAGAGCACACAAGTTCATGCTTGCATGAAGTTCTTTTAAGCCATTTTTGCAAGAAAAAGTCAAAGTAAAAGTACAAACAGAGATGAAATTGAAGACTTTTTGCTGCTGGGCGACGTGCACGGACCACGTACAGTACACCATGTGCTTTGTGTAGCTGAGGTTGTGTGCGTGCATGTAGCTATGCACATGAGGAAAGCCAGGAAAAGCGGGTTGGATGAAAAAGAGTCTCTGCAGCATATACTGCAATTGACAGCACAGCTGGCTGCAATGTTCTCCTGCTGCTGAGTGGAAAATTCCTGCTATGACGGAGCATGGAGCATGAAGTGTGTGTATGTGAGAGAGAGTGAGAGAGAGAGCGAGTGAGGAGGGTGTGTGTGTGTGTGTGTGTGTGTGTGTGTGTGTGCATGACACACATGAGAGAGGGAGAGAGAGGGAAGGAGGAGGGTGATCCGAGGGGGCTGGGCTATCGTCCAAATAGCTAGCGAGGGATTGGTTGGCGGAAAAGCTGCCTTTGTGAGATCACAGCCCCCACAACAGCTTCCACCCACACGACGGACTTCATGTGAAAAGATCCACCCTGCCTCCACCAAATTTTTACAAAAAAATGTGTTCTGAAAGAAGTGCAGCCTTCAAGTCACTCACATCACTTACTACACAGTAATAGACCCAATTACACACTTTTCCAGACAAGTCAGATTTGACCTTCCACTGGCAGACTACAGCTACTATTCCTCATATACAGCAGAGTACCATGAATTATAGTTTATTCCTTTATACACATGTAGCTTCGTCCGGTAAAAGTGAAGCATGCACAATGAGAAGTCTCACTGATTTTCAGGTCATATAATACTGACCTTGTTAAGTAGGGCGACACAAAAGATGTGACAGGAATGGTAACACACAACTGTCATCCTGAAAGCTAAGAAGTGGAGTGCAACAGCTGTTAGTTACTATCTTTAAAGTCATTATTTTTATATTAACAATGGTTCAACAAACTAACTGCAAAAATTCTTTGCCTTACAGTTTTAATGAAGGCACACCATGTGATGTAGTATTTTACACTCAGCTTGCTCTATGTGCATATGCACACAGCCTGTATTCAGAAACTGAACCTTAAAACAAGCCGTCAGGACTTCTGTAACTTTGTGATGTCACAACAAAGCAGTCACCGCCCTCAGCCACGCCCAAAGCCCCTCCCACCTGGACACTCAGAGAAACCGACCTTGCAGAAATTGTTTTTTCTGAGTGTTTACCTAAAATCTGCTTTATTTTTATTCAATCAATCAGAAAACATTCAGCCAATCAGAAGAGAGGCTCACAGCCTCCTCTCTTCTGATTTGCTCACTGATCTGTTGTTACTAGAGCTCCAGAGAGAAGCCTGAGAGTGGAGATGTAAAACTACATTGAGATGGTTTTTGGTACCACAAATATATCTATTATATACATTTCTTATGAATCAACACAGGAAAATTGTAAAATATGTGACCTTTAAAAGTTCTGAGTGGCTGATTTGCTGATAATGAATTAATTTTGGCCTTTATCATTTAATCACCAGATGGTCATACACTGTCAGACTGGACATGTCACCTTCAAGTGACCATTTATAACCTGACCCTTCATTGTAGACCTTTACTTCATATAATCATTTTATCATTGTTTTCTTCTGTCACAGCTCAAACTACACCCACCAGCAACTGACAATTATTTTACATGTTTTTTTTAATGCTTCTGGAAGGACATATTTCTCCATATTTGTACTGTCTGAGTTAAAGGTGTCACAGGGGAGCTGATGACAGGCTTTCTACAATTTGCTGAGCTGCTAACCCTAATCCAAATTGCCACAACTTGCAGCAAAAGCATGGATCATAAACCCGTGACATGAGGATTTACAAGGTAGGTGTAATAATGTTGATTTTTTTCCCCCCAACATTTCAGTAAAACAGGACAGACTGGAGCTCACTGAGGGGGCGATAACACATCATCAGCAGAGATCCAGTGAATTAAACAGCTTTTTTTTTTTTTTTTGACTAAGCATGCAGGCCTTCCCATCTGTGACGCTGAAATCATTCTGGGGTGAAGAGTTAGCAGTCACAGCCTTGTGACCGGCTGTCTCTAGCTGGGAAACCTCACAGCGCTGTGAGAGACATCTGATTTGATCTGTCAATAAGTCAGACAGGATGTGCTGCGACATGTGCTGATGAACTGAGCAGTGCTGTCAGCGCCCGTCTTTCCACTCCGACAATGATTTGACCAGACAAACCTTGTTTACTCCTCATTTAGCCATTATCTCAGCCCCACTGACTTATCATGCTTCTTTTGCATGCAAGTGTGAAAGAACACTGTTCTTCAATTATGCAAATATATTTTCACCAAAGGGAGGTGCTTGCATACCACTGGCAAACATAGCTGTCCTCAATCTGAGTAGGATTAAATGCTCATCTTGGATTATGGTACCCGGGGGGACATTTACATTTTCATCTATTATTACTGAAACCTGTGTCAAGACTGCAGAGCATGTTTGAGTGAGGTTTTAAAGTGCTAATGTACTTTTAATGTTTCATATTGGTATGAATCAATTCATTGATTTTTAAACATTGCTATGATGCATGCGTCAAGAATCAGGATTGTATATAAAAGGTTGCATATTGTCTAGAGGTAGAAGACCATGTGTTGTTTGATTATAAAGCAGGTCTATGTTCTATATTAATACTGTGAAAGTATAAAAGCCTCAGTCCACAGAGAAACGCACACAGCCTGTATTCAGAAACTGAGCCTTAAAACCAGCTGTCAGGACTTCTGGAACTTTGTCATGTCACAACAAAACACTCACCGCTCTCAGCCTCGTCTCAGGCCCCGCCCACCTGGACCCATTTTTTTTTTTCTGAGCGTTTACCTGAAATATTTGATCACTCAAAAAACATCAGCCAATCAGAAGAGAGACTCACAGCCTCCTCTCTTCTGATTGGCTCACCGACCTATTGTTGCTAGAGCTCCAGAGAAAAGCCTGAGAGAGGAGATGTAAAACTACGTTGAGATGGTTTTTGGTTCTGAAAACCACAAATATATTTTCTTATGGATCAACACTTCAAATAAAACACAGGAAAAATTTTAAATATGGAGCTTTAAAGAGATATCTAGCTATAACCCTTGATTTCACCAATCTAGATCACAATAAAGTGAATAGATCCTTCAGCAAAAGTTCTACATTTTCTTTCCCAAACATGTACAACATCATATGACAAAGAGACAATGAGGTCATAACAACAAAAGGGTTTTCTTGGTTTATTAGTCCATTACTGAAAACCTTCCAGCAAATGATGAAGCTGGCCGGAGAACCGAGAACCAATAATAGACCAAAGAGCCAGTGAGATGTAGATTTAGTCACATATTTATTACATAAATATATAGTAAAATAGACCAGCGACAATTACCATAAAAATATCTTCCTTTAAAACCCTGACCATAAACAAAGATTTGAAAATCACACATTGACATTTACAAACACGCTGATTGTCTGGACCTGTTGTAAGCAGCCCACCACAAAAACCTGACATCACACCACCCACTGGACTCATGTTGGGAGGAGGAGGAGGAGGGAAAAAAAGGGGGTACTGGGTGCTCAGGAACAGGAGGGGATTGGGTAATCGCAGGGAGGACAGGTCCAGGTGAGGAGGGGTTTGGTGTGATGAAGGTGTGGGTGGTGTGAGAGGAGATCACAGTAGATATTCGGAGGTTTCCTGCGTATGTGTGTGTTCGTTTGAAAGACGAGAGAGTGTGTGTTTAGTTAACCCAGAGCGTTGCCTAAAGCTCGACTGTATCTCCTTGCATGTTTGTTCGCCCCTGTGCTTCATGGGAGTGAATCCTGAATATTGTTCCTTTGCTTGGCGTGCCTGTGACAGTGATGTCATCTGAGAGTTAAATAAAGAGAGACACAGAGAGGTAAAGAATGAAACCCGGGTCATAAAATCAGATTTTCAGATTTCAGATACTTCTTACGGTCTGGTTCATCCTGCACCAGATGTTAAGAGGCTGAGGTTTGTAGCATCAGGGCAACTTACATAGTATCATAGTCAAAGAAAGATAAATGCGAATAACAGTTTCTGCTACTCTCTGTATTACCCTGATGGCTATGTGGCAACTCTGGATAGAGACTGAAGAAGATCTCTACTCTTTGTACAGTGAATGGCCATGTGTTTCCCAACATACTGTGCACGCTTCCCATTGTTTTGCAGCAGACTGTAGCTTAGGGTGTACCTGCAACCTCTGTCACACTTTGTAAGAACAATGTGTTATTTTACATTAGAAAACCATGTGGAATTTATTCCTTTGGCTTCTTATTCTCTCTAGAAATCCTTTGTGACAGCCCAGCTGTGATCCAGGACCATGATACCTACAAAGCTGGACATTTCCGACACCCGCCAGCTCATTATTCATTATGGGAAACATTATGCAAAATACAAACTCTCTGGATGGTAGGCAATCCTCTTAGTGAAACAATGTGCAAAGTAACAAAACTGATCAAGAAAAGCCTTTAAATTTAATACCATAGATGTATCATAAGAACTGGTATTCTACCTTCAGGATTTGCTGATGCATTTATTAATGTTTCTACTGCTGGCCCTGCCTGCACATTCCCCCTCAGACTGCAGACTTTACATTGGGACATCCCACATTTTTCTAGACTCTGGGAAAGTTCGACAAATATCAAACCTTCATGGTTTAAAATAATCATAAACCAAAGAGTAATAATTGACATTGTTTTCAGTTCAAGGCTCCTGTCAACTGATTTAGAGACATGTCTTTTATTGTGGCGATCTAAGGGGAAAACACTTCATGTGCCATGGGAGCTATTTTCTTTGCAGCACCACTGGGACAGACTGACAGCTGCCAGCTCTCTTTATAGTGTTTTATTTTAATTACCTTCGCCAAGGAGTTTATGTTTTCATATGTGGAAACTACTGAACCGATTCACACCAAACTTGGTGGAGGGGTGGGGCGTGGTCCAGTGAACAACCCATTCATTTTTGTTTCAGTTAAAGGGGGCGGGTCCAGGAACACAACTAAACATTTTTTGACATTTTCATCAATACTTTGCCTGGCGGAGGTTTGACATTCTAGTCTTGGTATACATTTGTCTCCCAGTCCATTGTTTGACTTTGAATAGCATGAAAGTTGCTATATAAATAAAGTTTGCCTGATTAAAAGTGTAACCAATAGGTTGAGCAGCACAGCAGTCTGACTGTGCTACCTTCCATTAGACATGGTCATGCATTGACATTGGAGACCTTTCTTGGTTTTGTCGTTACTTTGCATTCGACTAACATCAGTATTACATGGAACCTTTTTTCGCTTTGAGCAATTCCTATTTTTTTCCACCTTGTCACTGAGCTGCTGAGTGGCTGAAATGTCTGGTTTCAAAAGATGCTCATCCAGGACTGGATGGACACATGAAAGTCCTGGATCAGGACGAGTGACGTCCTTGCTTCACTCTCTTGTACCTTGTCGTTCTCAGTTGTCTCCAGAGAAAATAGGACTTGCCTGGTTTATAGTTTGCATGGAGAGCTGTGACAACAGGTTGACACGCTTTCAACATAACTGACAAACACACCTCATATTCTGTCTTTGGCACCTTCCAACTATCCCTGACCCTGACCGGACAGGTCGTGACCCCTGAGTGTCTGCAGAACACAACATGGTTTTCCCAGCAGCCCCTGCAGTCACAGTGAAGCAAGGAACTTTTGAAGGAGTGATACAAAAGTAAGAAAAGTAGTTGTATTAGCTGTTGTGGTGAAGATTTGTTATAGTTAATTTGCATGTTTATGCTTTTGTATGTTTTGTAAAGTATCTACTGCTGGATTAAAGTAACAGAGTTATAGTATGTGTTTCCATAGTTGTGAATATATTGAGCAGGCTGAACAGGGTCCATGAGAAAGACAGAATTCCCAAAAGAAACAACAAATCAAAACTGAACCCCGACACAGATTCACTTCAGCACACTTCTATTGGTTGTAAAAGGTTGTTAAATGTGTTGTCCAGACCTGAAACCTGGTATCTGTTAAATCAAAATAAACTCCTGCACACTGTCAATGCTTACGGTCCATTCATTCAGACCCACAGATCTCTCCTGATTTATCACATGTTCTCTGATGCACTTGTCTTTTCAAATCCTATCTTTTTTTTTTCTGACAGGACGGTGGATAGTAAAATAGTGAATACAGACACAAATAGCTCATAGACATTTGTACAACATAACCCCATCTAGAAATAGTCGAACATGGAAACATATACCGGCACCGACTGCTCCATACAAGATGTAGAATTTGTCACGTCCACCAGGTAACTGCTGTTTAGTGAAACACTGGTCCGGTTGTTGAGGAGACCACTGAAAAAACCTCTTTGAAGCATAGTGTGTTTTTGCTAAAAGCTCTAAAGAACATACTATAAGCATGCTAAGCTTTCTGTACATGCAGCACTTAGTCCTTCCTGCTGTCCACAACGTGAGCATAGAGGTGGCACAGTACAGGAGACGCTCCCAGTGGACGTGAAGCCTTAAAGAGGTGGTTGTTGGTGATTTGCTGGTGCTGTATAAAGTGGCTTGGACCTGCTATAGAGTGGGAAATAGTTCATAATTTGATCTCTTTCTTTAGGTTTGCTGAGCAGAGAGCATTTCTTCTGGTTTTGCATACAACAGAGGGCTTATGTACTGCATGTGCCAGGAGAGCTAAGAGTGTATGTGCTTTAATGGTGTTTGACAGAACAGAAGACAAAAGGAGGCATGTTGGACCAAGAGCACAAGGGGAGGGGGGGGGACGACACAGAGAGAGAGAGAAAGAGAGAGGGAGAGAGAGAGGACAGAAAGCACCTTTTGAGGCCGGTTAATCAAACCTGAGCAGTTCTGAACCAGTTCAAAACCTTATTTTCTACCTGACAAACATTGCATATTTTTTTTCTCATCAGCAAGGATCTCCCCAACCCACAATACAATTCAAGTAATTAATCTAATCTCTGATCTATATTTCTGATTGATAGACTATAAATAAATGAGCTCTTTTGTGTACATTCTTAGCTGTCTAGGCATGCGATTTCCCACCCGTTTACAAAAATATCAACACGACTATAAACCGCCTCGTACATAGTCTGGGTATCACAAAACAACTTGATGCCACACTACCACCTATAAGTGCTCTTAGCTCAGTCTTGGGATTTGGTGTGCTAGGGAACGGTCTAAAAACAGCTGTCCACTCAAAGCTATTCATAATGTCTAGTGGCCAAGATCAAAGCGCAGAGCAGCGAATGAAGCAATCAGTGCAACTCTCTGTTTACACAACCCCTCATACGCAGCCATTAACACCTAATAAGTGATGGCTTCCAAACAGCATCTTAACAGTCAATTTAAAAATCAGTCTGAACATGCATCACTATGCACTTTGTTTACATTTCTCAGCTCATGGGCTTAAATATTCCTCACAGATTTTTATTTTTGAGTTAATGTGGCCACATAGGGAGCATTGGCTTAGATCCATTTATTTAATACTATGTGTAACAACCTAAAAATGAACTTAACTGCTACCCCCCAGCACACTAATTCACTGTTTACCAGAGATCAAACCCCACAGCGTGCATTTTATAAGTGCAAGCCTTTATAATAAATCCTCTGGCGCCCTATGAATCACGCTGTAGAACAATGCCACACAGGAGGAGGGATACAAAAGCAATCAATAAGGCCATCATTTGAAAAGAGAAACCAAATTGCGAAGGTTTGGACTGCAACTGCGGCAGTAAGCTGCGAGTAACAGTCCGGCCTTTGTTTGTGGGAATTGTTGCAGCTTTTCTTTTAGTATTACCCACTCTTGCAATTCAGGCTTCACCTCCGACAAGCGCAGCACCCACACATATAAATGGCTCCCAAGTCCCCCCCCCACCCCCCGTTTAATCTGTTAGCCTGCTGAACACAATATTAGTTACATTCTTCAAAAGGAAATAATAATATGACAGAATATGACAGGACTCTGTTTTACAGACTTCTGTCACATACCGCGGCCTAAAAAGGTGCTTCTTTTTGGGGTGGGGGGGTGATCATAGCAAAGCGTTCACACACCAAACACAGCTCTCTCACGTGAACACGAGCGCTGACATTTACATGCACACAGCTCTATATAGACGGGTGACAAATGAAAGGAAAAACCAAACATCAAGTGTCTCAGGAAGGTGCCACTGCTGCTTTTTCTACAAGTCTCTGGACTCTAGTGACCTCTTGTGTCCTGTGGACAAGGGCAATATCCTGCTGGAGGGGACCACTCTCATCAGGATAGAAATGTTTCATCACAGGATGAAGGTGATCGTGCAGAATGAGTATGTATTGATTTTGCAGTGACTCTTCCCTCTAAGGGGACAAGTGGACCCAAACCGTGACAACAAAATGCCCCCCACAGCAGAACAGAGCCACCTGATCCCCTCACTGTAGGAGTCGAGCAGTAAGGCCTGTACCATCCTCTTGGTGGACTCATCTGACCAGGTCACTTTTCTGCACATCTCCGTAGACGAGGGCCTGTGGTTTTTGCACAACTGAACTCTCAAATGCACATTTTTCCTCTTGCAGCCATCTTGACACAAAATCAGAATCAGCTGGGCCTGATCAGTATTTTTATACCTGCCACAGAGCATGATGGGATGTTGATTGCTTAACTGTACCAGGAAGCATCTGCATTTGTTATGTTTCTCCACTCAATCATTCAGGTTTTTCCTTTAACTTGTCACCCGTTGTTCCATGCACAGCCTCAGTTTTAGCCATGCCAAACCTTCCCGTACATCACAAAGTTAAACAGTAAGCACACTGAAATAGAACAGGCCTGGGAATGGAAGAACAAAGCCAGTTCCTCTGGCCCTTCCCTCCCCCAGCCCTGAGGGTGGATGGTGCCTGGCTTGAACGGGAGCCATGTACTGCTGTATGTTCACCATTAGCCAACTGGGTGAGGGAGAGCTGGGTATTGCTGCGGACACTTTGACCGTAATGGAGGAAAGTGCAAAGCTTAAGCTATTACTGACAGTAAGGGCTGAATTTGCTTTTGTACAATCTGGCACGTGTTCATGAGAAACGTCAAAATGTGATTTATTTAGGATCAAATGCTCAAGCTGGACTTCTGAAATAAAAATAAGCTTGTCTGAGTAAGAAAAATAAATTAAATCTTGTGTGTTTTCACTGTGGTATGGCAGCCCATTGCCAATGGGATTAAAAGATAAAAAATTAGGGGTGAAAAAAAATTTAACTAATGAGGCTGTAAGTAAAAAGAATTTACTTTTAAAATCAAAATTATGTCACACTAAGTCATGCTTTTGAGATAATAGGACAACGCTTAAAGATGACAAAATTATAATAATAGAATTCACTTTCAGAGAGTAAATCAAAATCATGAGATTGTAAAAAGTCAAAAATGTGACTTCGAATCAAAATTATTTCGATTTACCATGAGAACAATTTATTGTGGTCATTCCTAAATTTTCATTTATTTCTGTCTTTTTCCTGGAGGGAATGGGCTTCAACACAGTGCAGCACTGAACCCACACAAATACAACTCCCAGTCACATCACTCTCCCACGTCCACACATGAAGAAATGTGTTTTCACTCAGGGTTAAGAAAGCAATGAGGGCATAATTCTTTATGGTTGAAGTAGACTCAGGGTCCAATGTTTTGAAACCTGGATGTCTATACCTTTTTTTATCCTGACACTTGTCCAGGACCGAACACAGAGGAGAAAAAAAAGGTACATTGCTGATTGTAAATTGAGAATTGAGACAAAAAAGATGAGCTAACAATGGTTTTTCATCTAAGGTTCATCATCATTTATTAGAAAATGTTCTTTTACCTGAGAGAATCCTTCAATAGCTTCCTTTACCCAGTCACAAAAAGTGGTCTGTGTTTGTATGTATGCGCGCGCGTGTGTGTGTGTGTGTGTGTCTGGAGTGGGTCTAGCTGATGCTCTCACGGGTGGGTGCATTTTAAAAGCAATCATCAGATTATTATGTGTAAAAAAGATCCAATAAGACGAGAAATACGCCAAAAGGTTCACTCACTCACTTATTGCACTTCATTAAAAAATAATTGTAAACTTTATAGTTAGTCATCGTGTGTTTCTGCCTACAGGCTGCAGCTCTGTTTATTCTCAGGTTAAACTAATTTAAAAAACATTAAATGGTGCAAAAGGCATTTGGCTTGGGTGTAATTTATATATATATATTTTTTATCCTGTTGCAATTATTACTACCAAAGATTCTTCCACCTATCGTGGGTTGGTTCGGGCCTTTCAAAGTGCTTTTTGTATAAGTGCTCTAGTAAAAGTGATGGTCAGCAGGGTGTAGATGTTCATCTCCAGCGGGGTGATGTTGATTCCAAATCAGGTCAAATCCTTTTGTCACGTCTCAAAAGCACAGGTGAGGGGGTTAAGTAAACTTGCTTATGCTACGTAGATCCCACTGATGAACATCAACCACCCAGAATATTCTCTAACGTTACATCAACTTGGTCGCAGGATAGAAAAATTAAAGCTTCACACACATATTGCAGAAGGATTGAATTTAGGGGCTTGTCTAAATCTTGGAATTCGAGGCTTTGAGGCCTTAACACTCAACCCACCGAACAATGAGAGCATTGCATCAGGTAAATAGTACCCAAACGCAACAACAACACACATATAATTACACACACACCACTTTCTGAGCAGTTTACAAACAACAGCACATCTCGTAGACTCCTTATTCTCCACAACATCCCCAGTACCCCTCCTACTTGTTCTGGGACCGAGACTACCGCAAAGAGTTACCAAGCCTGAGGGCCAGCCACTCAGCCGGGCTACAGGCTAGCTCACCCGGGCAGTCCGGACCCTCGCCCACACAAAGTAGCAAGGGTCTTTAGGTCAAAGCAAAGAACCTCTGGAATCCAAGCCAGTCCGAATTTGATTTCATAAGCAAAACTAGCTCAGTGTTGTTACACTGAGCTTGTGTTTTGGAGGGAGTTGGAGGGAAATTGCATAGACATCTTGCTACTTGCATGTCTTCACAAACTCTACATTTGGCATGGAGGGGACCAAACACAACCATAAAAACAAAAGAACAAAACAAAAAACATCACAGACAATCTCCACCCTTGTCCAATGTGTCAACATGCGAGAATAAACCAGGATCATAATATCTATGGAGGGATGAGCTTAAAGGCGCCACAGAGCCAGCCTTGAAAACCACGCTTTGCTTTGCTTTGTTGTGGTCCGCCAAAAACTGGGTCTGCTGGAGTTAGGGGTGTCATTACTGGGCATAAACAAAATTACCTTCAGCTTTAACTGGTGAGAGTTGAAACCCAAATATGGTACTCTGTTAAAACATCATCATTGTCATGATCATCTCACACCCCATTTACACTTATGGAACATTTAGCAACACATTTATACATCAAAAGCTGTGAATGCCACCAAGAAGATGACACAAAGATACAAAGATAGATTCTAGCCTGATGTCGAAAAGTTGTAAATGCATCCGTCTATCCAATATGACCAATCTAGACCGTCTCGACCAATATGTAACGTTTACTCCTCCCAAGTAAAGTTTAGCTACTTACAGGGTCTGTCCCTTGTGATAACGGGTGATTAAGTTACACTGAAATTAGCCGTCATTCTCCCTTGCATACGGAGGTCACATCTAGCTATTGTAGCATTAATCTGATCCCTGATCAGGGTGAGGGAGCACTGATCTTTGGGCGAAGGAGTGGCTTACATGAGAGCCTGTAAAGACGTTTAAAATTAGTTACAGACAGTAATTAGCTCTATTAATGCTAATCTGATTGTTTTAGCATTTTGGCAGTTTCTGACCAGTTTACGGTGCTTTAACACCACCCTCTGGGCTGGAGGTGTGTGATCCTGATTTGCACATATCCTGGGAAAACCAAGACAGGGGCAATCAGATTGTTTTGATCTGGCCAACAGAGATGCATAGAAGTGCTTAAATGTAAATGAAAAGACACTTTAAAGGACAAGTGTAAACGGGGCCTTTAAAAGTCCCAGTTAATACCTGGTTCAGACTTTCTCAGCTACCTCATGTCAAAAACTGAGCCTGCGATATTTTCAGGCTGGCTCCTGGGAGGCTATGGGCTGGCGGACAGATGGGGAAACCCAATTTGGACTTTTCCAACTATAATGTGGGTGTGTAGCAGCCAAGTTAGCTGACATTCATGCCAAATAATAACCTGCTTTCTTTTTGTTACGTATCCCCTTCTTCCACCTCCAACTTCACTCAACCCCGCCGCCCTCCTGACCTCCTGACCTCTTGACCTTTTAGCCACTGTGGCTGCTGGCGACACTCACATCAATAGTTTGGAAGAACTTGAATCTGATTCCATAGGTGAACACACACACACACACATCTATAGGCATTCATGTCTAGCGTGTCATGTTGTTATGAGAACATGAGGGATACGAATCTCTTTGCAAACAAGAGGAGGCACAGGGTTCATGATTAATGTCACGGGGCACTTCTGAATATGGATCTGCATGCACGTGAGAGAGTGCACACATACAAATGTAAGAAGCTTTACACATTACTTTGCTTTTTTTTCCTTTTTTTTTTTCCTCTGTCATGACAGTGGGATGGAGCGGTTAAATTTACTTTGTTGCAATAAACCTTAAGTGTTGCATGTTTATGTATTTACATCCTTGGTTATGGCCAAAATAAAACGTGAATGAAATGAAAATAAAATCAAAACAGAAAACATACAAAAATACATAACATAGTATTGCACCTTGCAGATGGGCAATATATATTCTCAGTTTTGTTGGTTGTTTGTAACCTCTATGTGACACCACTATCCTCTCTGCTGGTGTGTGGAAGTTAGGTTGTGGGTGCCGGGCTCAGGTCCAGCCCCCTCCTGTCAGCTACATTCAATACCATATAACACTCAGCCATTACAAAAGCCACAATCCCTCAGTCTCTGGGCCATTCACATTTTAAATGTACTTTCTGTAGACTGTGCCTTTGAGTTGGAGTTGCCTCTCCCGTCATCTGAGAACCAAATGGATAAGATAGAGAGCACCAAAGCTTGAGGGAAGAGTTCTTTTGTAACTTATACTGATGCGTACACACAAGCACATATTATCTTAACATATACATTTTTTTTTTTAATCTATATATGCATCTCAGAACTTTCACATGTGCCTGCAAAATATTACTCCTCCCAAGTTCCTTTGAGTTTTGTGTTGTGTGAGGTATGACAAGATTGTGTTTGTTTTTTTTTTTTTTTTTTTTTTTCGTATTTTCAGTTTCTGTTGCATTATTTTTCCTGTTTGTGTTTTTTTTTTCTCCAAAGTTGTATTTCATAAAAAAAGAAAACAAAATATAAAAAAAAGAAATTCCTGTTTTGTTGGTTGTAAATTCCTCCTGATAAGAGGGGACGGACAACTGGACAGACACACAGACAAACATATCAGTTGGCTTATCAACACAAACTATAGATGTGAAAAAGAAGTGAAATATTTTCTATATTACACTGCACGCATGGTCAAAAAGTGACTACAGCTGTTTTTTTCCTCTTTTACACAGAGCAGTTTAAGCATCAAAAAAAACAAACAGAAAAATAAGAAAATGATAAAATGAAAAATCTCCAATAATTTTATTCAGGAGTCTTTTTTTAAAGTCATCTCTTTTCATTTTGTTTTATGGATTTATAATCATTTCATATATCTTTTTTTCTTAATCTAAATCAGACTCAGAAGGTAAAGCAGCATTAGAACCCCTACTGTCACACACATACCCAGTCAGCTCACGAGAACAAAGGATGTCAATGTTTGTTTTTTCAGTTCTTTTACAAAGATGTGTTGGAATTCCAAACCTGCATCTCTGGAATGGATCTCTTCCTGATCCTCTCCCTCACCATATCAAAGTTGGAGGTTATCCTTTCTGAGGGAGCTGAGGTGGGGGGGTCAGCTGGCATGGGAGCGGAGGGCTCGTGTGGAGGCTGTTGTGGGAACTGAAGGGGAGACCGTAGATATTCCTACTACGCAGTCTCCCCTTCCTCCGAGTGTTTGTTAACATCGTCTCTACAGCCAGCCACGTCGCCCTCTCTCACCCATGTCCGTGATGGCAGTGAGGGTCGAGGCCCTCGGCTTTTTGTTTCCTGTCCCGCGTTTTCTTCTTCTCTCGCATCCTCACATTCCCGCACTCAAGTGTCTTGTTCCCGCCGCTGCTGCTTTGCCGTTCACATTCATTCGGTGGCGCCACTCTAAAGGGCAGTTATGGCCAGCCTTGTCTCACAAGGGAGAGGCCTGGATCCCATTCTGTGTCAATGATTCTGGGCCAAGCTGTCGGGGGTTGGGGGGGGG
>NW_019524870.1:84830-90974 GCF_002814215.2 Seriola lalandi dorsalis
GGGGGGGTAAGATAGCTAGGGTGCTCAGGGAAGAGGAGAGGGGGAGAGAGAATGACGATGAAAGGGAAGCTGTTTGGAGGAGGGCTCAGAATTTGAAATGTCACTGGGCTGACTGCTGCAGGAGGGATGATGGGAAAATGAGTACTACAGGGAGAATGAGTAAGTGCTACACAGCCCTCCTGACTCCTCTACTCAGGGATCTCTCTCCGCCCCTGTTTGGGTTGGGTAAGGGATGAGGTTTATGTGCTGTTGGTCTAATACTGACAACAAGACAGGTTTGGGACTGAGCCCACTGCAACTGCCAGCCTCTGTTACACAGAGCAGGTCAGGATGCCCATTTGAGGTGAGGGAGGGGGAACTAATGTGTAATCCAATGACGGACACTGGTTAAACTTTGAGGAGTAAGGGGATAAAAGAGAGGACCGCTGCAGTAGTGCAAAAACTCCCTCCAGCCTGGCTGGGTGGGGGCTGTTATAATGGTGGTGGGGTGCAATTCAGTCTGAGCTAGGCTCCAGAAAGGGCACCGTCGTGGGCTGGAGTAAGGTAGGGCAGGGCAGGGCAGGTGATTGATCTCTGGAAGCGGTGATGTGCTTGAGGAAGGGATTCAGACCAGACGCTGCCATCATGCCCGAAGTGGTGCTCCAGTTCCTCTCTCCTACCAGCACTGCTCCACGCGTTTGAAGCAGTTAGGCTTGGCCATCTGTGACGATTACCCACGATCCCTGGCGTACGATCATCTGCTTAGGTTCTTCTAAGGGGTGCACGTTACCCATCCTGTACAAGTGCCCAGTATGAACTACTGCTTGGCATTGAATATAAAATACATTTTCTTAGTCTCTTTTCTTTCATTCTCTTCTTGTAAGAGGTGTAAAGCCAGTTAGATTCGGCTTGGCCCCAGAATTGGAATGAACAGAGTGGGCTTTTATGATCAAATCAACATTCTTGAATGGTTGTTTGGCTAATACACTATGATATCTGCCACAGATATTTGCCAGGATATATTACTGTTATATAGGGGAGCATTGGTAAAGTGCATGAGACTAAAAGAGTTGTTAAGTTGCCTCTGAAGAGGCATCATTTAGGTTGAGAACATCCCATCTTTTTAGGTCTAATGCACTGTCCATGCACAAACGAAAGCTTATTCCCATGAAAACATTTATCAAGATCCAATGGCAGCCGTCATAAGTGTACTGTGGAAGATCACCATGATGCAGACAGAGACTGCGCTTCTATGCGTGCTAATTCAACAGATGTGGTCACCACTGGTTATTCAGTTTCTCTATGTGATCTATCCTCTTGCCACTTGCTTAGATGGGTGTCAGCTGGGCTTCACATCTACACTGTCCTTCGTCACTTCTTTGAGTCGGTTTCTGTTTTGACAGAAACAAGTAAATCCAAATTTCAAAAGATGACACTTGGTCCCATATAACAAAAAGAGATAACCCGAATGTAATGGGTACCATTCCCTGGAGTGGGTGAAACCTCCCAGGGGGATGGCTGGCCCTCCTGTCTTCAGTGGTATTTCATTTCAACCAAGTGATAGCACTGAGGGTGTGTGTGTATGCTGTGAGTGTTTTGTCTTTCCAGTACTACAAGTGTGCACCTACGCAAAAATTATGCACATTTGTGTGTTAATCTACACATGCGCCAACTTGAATGGTGTATGTCTGTGTGTAGGCTGTGGGCAGCTGCCCTGTGTCCACAGAGGTGAGGTAGTGCCTGACACCACAGGGGCAGTATTGCTGCCCCAGCCTGGGGGTGTGTCCGCATTGAGGTAAATGGTAGCCTTCTTGGCATTTGCCTGCTCTCAGTGACGCCCATGGTAAAAAAAGGCATGTGTGTATGGAAGCCTGGAGGGGCCACACTGAGCTGAGTCCGTGAGGAGGGGACTCGGTACAAACCCTGCAGGTTAGGGCTGTATATCGACACTGCCGCGCAGTGTGTACAGTAAAATGAGGCATTCACGTTACTCTGAGGTGATGTTGTGTGTGTTCATGTATATGTGTGTGTGTGTTTGTGTGTGTGAGAGAGAGAGAGAGAGAGGGAGGGAGGGAGGGGGAAAGACAGAAAGAGAGAGAGAGAGAGGGAGCAAGAGAGAGAAAGTGTATGTGTGTGTTGGATGAGCTTTGCTGTCCTGCTGGTGGTTGCTGCTATTCAAAACCTCTTTGGAGGCCTAGTTTGGGAGATTTATTTCTAACCCCTGGTTCTGAATCCACAGTCCAGCTATTAAATCTTGTTTCCTCCCTCTATCTCTGCCCCTCCCTCCTCTCGGCTTCCAAGTGTCTCCTTCTCTTCTCTACTTACTTTCTTTCTTTTCCTCAATGCACTAACTCCTTGGAGAGAGAAGCGCTTAATTGTCATTCATAAGACGCTAGGTTGCTGGCACGAGCAGCACGGGCAATGACTAGGCAAGTCTGCTCATGTGTGTGTCTGTGAGTGTGTGTGCATGTACTGTATGTCACAGGAGCCGGTCCAATGACAAAAATGAAGGTAGATATGGAGCCATGGTCTGCATGTTTTTCAAAGGTAGACAACACAATTTCATAAAACTGGAGTAGCCTTATATAAATATAGCACCGGTTTCACTGGGATCTAAGAAGAAGAAGCTCCAAAAACAGCTGTAACGGCTCAGATTGAGTTGAGAAATTGATAATAACTAGGTCTGGTAGCATTACTACGGCCATTATACACCAGAATAATAAAGCATCTACTGAAATTTCAATGTGCAGTGTTTGCTGATTGCGTGTGCCTGCTGTGAGTGTGATAACATGTCACCGTTGACCATATTTTCTGAATTACTGCCTAAACACTTATTCAGAAATAATACTGAGAGGTGCTGAGACACGGGCTTCAAAACGTGTGTAAATCTGTGACCACTACAAAGAACCAGAGAGGGGGGAACCGACCCCTGCAAAGAGTGCTGCTCTGAAGAACTGAGGTGGAACAGGCTGTGGCTGTGTGTGTGTGTGTGTGTGTGTGTTTGTGTTTGTGTGTGCGTGCACATGTGTTGTGTGTGTCTGTGTGCGCGTCTTGGCAAATGGCTACAACTCTTGCTAGATAAGACATCATGCTCAGACAGAAGGGCCCCCACACGGATTTCGAAATAGGGGTAAGTAAAAGGAGGAGAAAGAGGTGGAGGAGAGGGTGTTCAAAAAACAAAATCCTGTTTGCTTGACTCTCCTGTTGCTGGTGTGTTGTTTCTGTTATTGTTGTTTCCAGTTTTTAATCCACATACTGTAAATGTGATGTCAGAGAAATGCCGATTCCTGCCGAGAGGACTCTCCCTCCACCCTTCCCCTATAAAAATGATGGCCCTTCCCATCTCCCAGTTTGCCCCAACTTCCTCTTCCCTTTGCCTGGTGGCATCTGTGTTTCACACCTCCTGGTCCTCGAAGACCTCCAGAAATAGCGGAGGGAAGAGTTCATTGGGACACTCCACCTTCATGTGAAGGAAGCGGCTGGCGTGGCACGCCCCGATCATGCGCAGGTCTGTCACCTTCATCAGGAGCTTCGGCCAGAAGTGGGGAATGTTGTGCTTGCGGTAGTTGATGTAGTGCTCAAATGCCAGCAGGTAGGTTTCCTGGCACTTCTCGATCTTGTCCATGCAGGTCAGGCCAGAGCGGTCTGCGGGAAGCAGAGGGTTGGGTGAGTGAAGGTGGCAGGAAGAGTGAGTGCAGAGGAAAAGAGGGAGGCAGGAAAAGATGAGGGCGAATGTAGGAAAAATGGGAGCAAGAGAAGATATGGAGAACGAGTAGAGAACAGAAGACGTGGAAGAACAGAGTGACGGAAGAAAGGAAAGGTGGAGAGCATTCAGTGTATAAAACCACATACTGTGGCACTTTAATATTATTATTATTATATTTATTATATCACTATTAGTTATTAAATATAAATCTATCCTATCTCATTTATTTTCACAAATTTATTTTTGTATTTTTTTCGTACATTTTAATAACCTGTGGATACACTGAGAATAATTACATTGCTTCTCTAGGATGATACACATCCTCTCTTTATAATGCATCCTATTATTTGTAAACCTGCAACATATTATTCGTTACAATGTAAAACAGTTTGTCTCATGTTCAGAGTTTTTCCAATGAGCAAACTAAGAGTTAAGGCTTTCCAATCACATTCAGGAGGAGCTTTGGAGTCCCTCCACCACTGAATATGTATGTGGGCTTTTATCATAATTACATTTTGCGTCACAATGGGCTACTTTTTAAGATAAACACAAAGCTTGTGCTACAGAAAATGGACCCAGTGAATAGCTCCCTAAACTTAACATGTCCTATGATAACTATTAATTTAGCTGTACAGACTAATGAGCAGTGATAACTAACGAGCAGTGATAACTAACATGTCTTTGGGGTCATCAGGTGGGAACCTCCTTTCACCAGTGTTTCGTCTAGTTGGTCCCACAACACCTCCAGGAGGCTAGACAGTGACATTTAATTTTAAATGTGTTTGAGGATTCTCTCTGATTTCCAGCTTTAGGGACAGGCTGGTGTTTCCAAATACAGGCTTAACTGGCACAGGAATAACATGTGTGACGTTTTAGCTTTTCATTTGGTCAAAATTGCTTTCAAGTGAATGAACTGTATCTTTAGCGTGAATTAGTAACTTGAACTTCATGATCAGTTGCTGCTGGTTTTTTACTTTCACTTACCGCTGCAGCTTATGAACCTTTAACATTCCTTGACTGTTTTTCTGAACGCTTTCAGAACTCATGTTGTGTAAATGTGTCACTTAATAAAAGAGCAGCCATGTAATCTCATACATTGTGGATGATCCATTGTTGCCACCTTGTGGTAAATCTTGGAAAGAAACGTTGAAACAACACAGGCTACTTGAGAGCTGTAGAGATGATCAAACTGTGCAAGGACCATTCATTCTTCTTCTTCTTTTTTTTTTTAGATTTGCCTATAACTTACAACCTACTCCACGTGTATTTTAGCACGTAAACACTTGATGGGATATTTCTTATGATTTAAGACTCCCCCCCATTATAATTGTTTTCAATGCAGAGAGCTGAAGTTGTTGCCAGGAAGAGTTTCTATTCCCAGTCACCGTGATGAATCCATGAGTGAAGAAAAAAATCAGCCATCGACTAAATCAGCTTTTGGTTCAGGGATGACAATTGATTTAGAGGAAGTGGTCACTGAACCAAGCATGGACAGATTAAGAAATTCATGCCAATGTGATTATACTGGGGGAAGGAGCGCACGGCACTAAGTTTGGTTGTATAACCACTGAGTGCCGTCTGGTCAAAAGAGGTGGGCGGGTCCCCAATGGGTTTGGTGATTTGCGTGGCTGACTAACACAATGCCCCGCCCGCGCAGTGCAAACTAATTCAACTAATTACTCATGTAAATGTAAGTTTAACCTATAGGCCTGTGAGAGGGGGGGCTAAATTCACGTTGGAGATGAAATGACCTGTCTGTGGGCCTGACATGTGCTTTTCTCACCAGCCTTTTGTTAAGATATTTGTCCTTTAAAGTTTTTGCCTCTCACCAAAATTTTGGAACCGTCTCTCTCATCACCCAGCTGCTGCAGGCGGCCGAGCGTTTGCACACGGTGCAAACCATATTAGTCACAAGGCTGCATCAGATATTTAGCTGTTCACAACCTGGATGGTCTGAGAGGATGTTCAACGGCTGTTAAACACTTCTCAAAAGCAGACAACGAGGCCTACGAAAGATCATAACAAGAAAAAGTTTAGATTAACTTTCTCAAAAATTACTTAGCCTATACGTTTAATTAGATTTTTTTTCTTTCAGCACGCTTTTGTTTTAGTTTGGGTATTTTTCTTTTTCTTTACATCTCATATTTTCCAAGACGTGAATCATGTTCGAAAAGAAGAATGCAGAGAGAGTTCCCCTGGTGACAGATGTGAGGAACACTTACACCGCTGTGGCAAGGTAAACCTTTATTTCTTACATTTCCCAAAAATACTAAGTCAAACTGCAAATAAGAGAACACGTGAATATGTCCACATCATTTTAATTAAGTCTTTCTTTAAGTTATAATTCTTTTAAAATATTCTGTGAGTTTCTGTGAGACACCAGTCGGATAGAAAGTTATCCAAACTTTTTTCTATCCGTTGTGAAAAGAAAATTGTCTCACTCATGGTGGTTGTGCTGT